>NC_068414.1:12732331-12877331 GCF_023724105.1 Carassius gibelio
ATTAAAACTTATTAAACAAGATGCTCTTTATTTTTTATTATTTTTATTAATTATGTTATTTTTATAATCCTGTTTGTTGGGTTAGTTTTTAATTTAATTAATTAATCCCGTTAACTTTGATGTTGCAAGGTTAATTTATGTTGTTAATATTCTTATTGCTGACTGAGTTCTGTTTTATCTCTGTTGTTGTTTCTCTCCTATGGTTCTGTTTGAAATATTGGTATTGTGTTATGTATGTGTGTTTGTGTGTGTGTGTGTGTGTGTGTGTGGATGTATTTTGTGTTTGTATCCTCTCATGCTGTCTGCCCCTTATTATTCATATATTATACTTTATTTTTCTTAATTCTGCTTCTTTCAGTTTTTTTTTCTTTTCTTAAAGGATGGTTAATGGTCTTAAAATAATTAATGTAATAGAGGAGCTGAAACTTGATCAACTAAAAGCATGGCTTGTCTACAATAAACCTATCTGAAACCTGGTTATCTTCCACTTTTACTGATAATGATATTAGTTTAGATGATTACATGCTGTACAGAACAGATAGAGGCTCTAGATGAGGTGGAGTAGCCACATGTGTATCATTAAGATTACTGTCACAGGTGATTGTTCCAAAGGAGAAATCAGTACACTTTGAAGGCTTGTTTGTTAAGGTAATTCTTCATTAAAATACTCATTTAATAATTTGAAATATTAACAGATTAACAGAATTGTCCCTCAAAATCTATAAAGAAATTTATGTCAACTGTTTCCTCCTTAGGCACTAGTGAAATTATTCTGTTATGGTGATTTTAACATTAACTGGCAAGATCCTGCTTCAGCTACTGTGCGCCATCTTATTAATGGTTTGAACTTTTTAATGAGTCCACAAGAGTCGATATAAAATCAAGAAATCTTTGTTTCTGGATCTTGGTTATAGATTTGTGAAATCAGGTATCCTTTCGGACTGTTTCAGTGACCACTGCATTATTTATTGTGTCTTGAAAATCAATACTACTCATCTTCCACCTAAATTTATTAAGGTAAATACTACCAATTTATTTAATAGTGATAATTTGATGCATGCTTTCCATAATATTAATTTGAATAGACTAAACTTAACACCATTTGTTAATGATGCATGGGAATATTTTTCCACTGAGATTTTGAATATAATTAATAAACATTCACCGCTGAGAGTTATTAAGGTAAAAGACAATCATTCACCTTGGGTTAGTTGGGAATTGGTTGCTCTCTTTAAACCGAGAGATAGGGCCTGGGAAAGGAACCGTCTTACACAAGATATAGCTGACTGGGAGTCTTACAAGCACTTAAGAAATCCCTGTACTACTCAACTACTAGGAACGCCAAATCAAACTATTATAAAAACAGTTTTGCCAATAATTTTAATAACCCTGACAATTCTGTTAGCAAATGAACAATTTATTAGGTAAGCCTGTAAATAGGTAGCCTCTTCTCCTGGACAAATTACATTCTATTGTTGTTGACAGGCCTCCCTTCTCTGGTTCAACTCTTACCTTCATCACCGTCAACAATGTATTTTCTTTAGAGGCAGTCATTCAGATTCTAGAACTATAGAGAGAGGTGTACCACAAGGTTCTTCTCGTGGACCTCTTTTGTTTTCCATCTTCATTAATGACCTTCTTCTTACCTGCACCAATTGTAATATGCAGCTGTATGGCGAAGACAGGTTCCCACTGACCTTTTAAGCTCAAAGTCATGGACTCATTACCCCTTGTGGCTGTTGGGCAATTTAAATATCTTGGTCTCTGGCTAGATTGTATTCTTTCAATTAATACCCATATACACTCAATTACAAATAAACTTACTTATCATTTAAAAATACTTTATCAATTAGTTGCTTTCATTTTTTTTTTTTTTTTTTTTTTGTTCCTCCAGACGTCATTTTCATTGGTTATTGTTTATTTTCAAATGCATTCACTTCAGTTATCCTGATTACTTGAAACAATATTTAATCCCATTCAGCTCCTCGTATAGTTTAGGCCATGCAGATGGCATATCTTTTGTTGTCCCTAGAATCAATCAAGAAAGTGGCAAATATTAATTTAAATATAAAGCACCTTTTCATTGGAATAATTCGCCTGTCTCTATGCTATTCTCAACTTCCCTCCATATGTTTAAAAATGCTCTTGTACATCACCTTAAGAATATTTGTATTTGTTTTAGATTTCGGTTTACATATGTTTGTATATTTTATTTCAGTGGAATGTCATTGTTACATTGTTGAATAATTATTGAATTATTACTAATGTCAAAGATGCATACTCTTGTGGGGTTAGACAGCCCTCTGAGAGTTCTGTGTGTGTGTGGGTGATGACTGTGTTGTCTTGTTTTTGTACTGACTGTATTGTATTGATGTATTTACTGCACTGCTGTATCTGCTGCTTGTGTATGTATTTGTGAATATTGAGGACCCCTTGTCAACGAGATGATTCATCTCAAGGGGCTTATCCTCTTAATACATTTGAAAAAATTTGGATATAAATACTAAGTCATAATGTTATTCGGGTCGCACTCTGTAGCCATGACTGTCACCTTTTCTTGCAAAAAAAAAAAAAAACTCTTCAAAAGACTTTTGTCTCATACATTCATTGAAATAGAAAATTGCAGCGACAGTTTGCTGTCAGAAGTGGGATATCTTGAGGGTTTTCGTCTGGACCCGAGAGCTGACAAGACTGATTATGGACTTTGTAGTTTCAGCCCTACTCTGCATAAAAGTTCAGGGAGAGGACCAGAGGGACTGATATCATCTAAATGAACTCAGTGGCAACAAATTGAGAAAAAGTGGAAGTAGACTTTAATTTTATGAAACTTGGGATGTTTGTTGTGGGATTAACTCCCAGTGAGGTCTGTGTTTGCTCCTAGTCGATTAAGGTTATTTTTAAGAGCAAAATTGAGATCGACCAGTCTAGCTGATCAAGAGTTATTTTCAAAAAGAAGAGTGAGATAAATTGACACTAATTCAGGGTTAATTTCTGAAAAGGAAATTGACATTAAATGTTGTTGATCAAGAGTATTTTTTCTAAGAAGAAAACTGAGATTGACTAATGGTAGGCAAGAGTATTTTGTGAAATAAAAAGAAAATTACTGCTAAAGAGCAAGAGTTATTCTCTGAAAAAGAAAAGTGAGATTCATTTATAGGGATCAGAGATCATTCAGCGTATTGAGCTGAAACCACCTCGGAGAAGTCTGACGTGGGTGGCATAGAGCAATAGGCGCCTGGGACACAGAATATGAAATTGGAGTGGGAAAAAACAATTAGAGCAAACAAAGCAATGGTAAATATGATAATCCCATCTATTGTCAAATTCATTAAATGCTAAATGTATATGGCTATAAATGTCTGACAAGGGTTTACTTTTTTTTTATTAAGCATCATGTGTTCCCTGTTTGTGGAAAACTTAGTTGTAAAGTTTAAAAATATATATATGGGTTAAATAATAGTGTATAAGTGGAAAAGATCTGACTCTCGATAACAGATCTCTGTCCTTTTTTTTTTAGATGGGTTAAAAAAGACATGAAACAGGAAAACGTATGGGCTCTTGTTGTGGCCTTCACACACTCATTTGACAGCTTGTGGTTAGAGTGAAGCTGTAGGATGTTAGAAGAGACAAGGGTCTCATGAAACAGATGCAAAGCTGCTTTCATTGTCTACTTTTCATGCAGTTCCACTGGCATTATTTGAGCCTTCAAATGAAAATTGATGAATAGCTATTACATGGAATGCCGATTTACAGATCTTAGGGTTAGTGAATCATTTTTGTGTTTCTAATTGAATATTGTGTATTAAAGGTGTATGTTTTAATTTTTTTCCATGTATCGTGATAAAAGGTCAGGCTTTGAATTAATAGTTTACAAAAATAATTAAATTCTGCCCTCATTTACACACCCTCATATTGTTTCAAACGTATGAATTTTATGTTCAACACTGACAATAAACAACATTGCATAGAAAAGATACATAACACACAGAAGTGGTGTGCACATCACATGAACCCAAATTTGGGCCAGGTGCAAGACAACTGGATATGCAATCAATAAATACAAAAATGCAGTCTGCACACTGAAAAATACTGCTCCATACAAAAGTGTATTTAATTATTTACAAGGCAACGTTTCGACCCTCAGGTCTTCATCAGGCACAATCTCAATAAGTGAGGAACACCTTTAAATACATAACAGGTGCTCACCTTAATTAGACTTCCTCACTTAGAAGTCATGTGACAGAAACAAATCATGTGACAGAAACAAATCATATGACAAACACTCAAAAAACAACATCAAATAACTTGAAAATCATATAACAAACACTCAAAATGCAGCATCAAATAACTTGAAAAAGACAAACATATGAAAATATTTATAGAAATGGCTTGATATCAAAATCCTCATTCAACCCTAATGGTGACAAAGTATTTAGAGAATAAATCCAAAAACATTCTCTCTGTAATAATTTCTTCTCATAGTCTCCACCTCTTGATGGTTTGGTTACCTTTTCTATACCGATGTACTTTAACACACTGACATTATGACCCATTTGCCTAAAATGAGACGCAATGGGACTGCGCATATCACCGGTCCTAATGTTGCTGCGATGTTCACAAATACGAATACGTAATTGTCTGGATGTTTTACCCACGTAGGCAAGACCACACGGGCAGCGAATTAAATAAATAACATGGGTTGAAGCACATGTGATAGTGCCTCGTATCGGAATGTCGCGACCAGTGCGTGGATGACTAAAAGAATTACATTTGTGTGTGAAAGCGCACTGAGCACAATTGCCACACCTGTAGTTACCTGGAGGAAGAGATGGAATACCTTTCATGCGTGCAGGATATTCAGATTTTACCAACCAATCACGGAGGTTATTTTGACGTTTAAAAACTAATTTAGGACTGTTTTTAAAAACGCCAGACAAACTAGGATCACTAGAAATAATATGCCAGTGTTTTTTTAAAATTCTACGAAACTCCGCACCCAAAGATGAGTACTTCGTTGTGCAAATGGGAGCATTGAAGGCCTGCGTTTTGTTGTTGCTTTTGTTTTGTAAACACTGCATTTGAGATGTATCATTCAACTTCTGTTTGGCATTTTCTATCCATTCCATACGGTAACCACGATTCAGAAATCTTTTAGTTAACTGATTAGATTGGTAAGTGTAAGATTCATCCGTGCTGCACACTCTACGCACACGTTTAAACTGACTGATAGGCAAACTCTTAACTAAAGGTCTAGGATGGAAACTATCCCCTCTCAAAATGGTATTTCGATCCGTAGGTTTACGATATAGATCGGTATGAAGTTTGCCGTCACATTTGTATACTCTAACATCAAGAAAACTGATGCTAACAGAGTCATATTCCATAGTAAAATTCACATGCTCATTCCTTGAATTAAGATAATTTAGAAATAACATCATCTCTGCAGGTGTAGCCTTGGTAATCATAAAAATGTCATCAATATACCGTTTGTAGAACAAAATCTTAGGAAAAAAGAAATTTGACTCATTCAAAATAAAATCATTTTCAAAAATTCCCATATACAAGCAAGCATAGTTTGGTGCCATTTTACTACCCATTGCAGTACCTTTGATTTGTAAATAAAAATCGTCCTGAAAACGAAAAAAGTTCTTAGTTAAGACAATGTTCGCTAAGTCCAATAAACATGCTGTGCTGGGTTTTTCATCTGCAGGTCTTTTTGTTAGAAATTGTTCTAAAGCACCTAAACCATCAATGTGAGGAATATTTGTGTATAAGCTCTGAACATCAAAGGTGGCCAAGAGCACATCATCTATAGCAAAATCAACACAAAATAGTGATTCAATAAAATCCATAGAGTCTCTGACATAGGAAGACAACATTGGTACAAAAGGTTTTATAAAATAATCCACATAAGAGGAGATGTTTTCAGTAAGAATACCAATGCCACTCACTATTGGACGGCCTTTTAAAGGGGTGTCTAATCCTTTGTGAACCTTAGGCAGAGTATATATAATGGGTATTATTGGAAAGTCTACCTTAAGGAAATTATATTCATTTTTGCTAAACTCCCCATTCTCAAAATGGGATAACAACTTGGAGTCAATGCAGGTTTTAAATTTATTGGTAGGATCAGCAGGTAAAGATTGATAAAAAGTATGGTCATTCAATTGTCTACGAATCTCTTGTTCATAATCCGAAGCACGTTGAAGTACAATCGCGCCACCCTTATCTGCAGGACGTGTTTGTCATATGATTTGTTTCTGTCACATGATTTGTTTCTGTCACATGACTTCTAAGTGAGGAAGTCTAATTAAGGTGAGCACCTGTTATGTATTTAAAGGTGTTCCTTACTTATTGAGATTGTGCCTGATGAAGACCTGAGGGTCGAAACGTTGCCTTGTAAATAATTAAATACACTTTTGTATGGAGCAGTATTTTTCAGTGTGCAGACTGCATTTTTGTATTTATTGATAGAAAAGATACATCCCAGCGAATAAGTCCATTTTAATTTTCATATTTGGGTAAACTGTTTTAGCATGCATATATCTTCCCAGCTTGAAACAGAGCAGTACAAAAAATAATAATAATTTAAAGAACGGTATATTGTTGAGAAAAAAACTCCCCAGTAAAAATAAGGTTTAATGCATTTTATTAAAGCAATGGAATCAATTTAGTATTTTGCACTTCATTCATTTGTGTTTTATGGGTAAGAAAAATGTCCATAAAATTATTGATATCCTAAAAGAAAATTAACACACTGTAAAAAATTTAAATAACTGGAATAATTTGTTAAATTACAACACAGTTTAATGCAAGATTCTGTTTTATGGATTTTTATACAGTGCACTATATATATATATATATATATATATATATATATATATATATATATATATATATATATATATATATATACTAGTGGTGGGCCATTCTTGGCGTTAATGTGCTGCGTTAACGTGAGACTCTTATCGGGCGATAATCTATTCTCAAAATTGGGTTGAGAGCTGGGTCTATACTACGCGAGCAATGATTAGCCCCTGGTCTAATGCACCACCTGGCTTGAGAAACCCCTTCTCAAAGACTTAACGTTACTTTTAGTTATTATTTTATTTGGGTAGCACACATATTCTGAATGCTTTAGGCAGAATTCAAATGAGCCATTTTAATCTGGATGAATCAAGATTAATTCCAAGTTTACAGTTAGATTAATCTAGATTATAATTTTTTTTTATCTATGCCCAACACTAATACACACACACACACAAACACACACACACACACACAGTTGAGGTAAAAAGTTTGCATCTCCCTTGCAGAACCTCAAAATGTTAATTATTTTCCCAAAATAAGAGGGGTCATATGAAATGCATGGTTTATTTAGCAATTCAGTACTGACCTGAATAAGAGATTTCACATAAAAGCAGCAATGCCTGATTGATTTTGAGATCCATCTTTACACACTGAGGACAAGTGAAGGACTCATATACATCTATTACAGAAGGTGCAAACACTCAATTATGCTCCAGAAGTAAAAGCCATGCATTAAGAGCCAGGGGTGAACACTTTTAAATAGAATAAAGATGTGTACAACTTTCTTATTTCAAGATTCAAGATTTTGTTTGTCACATACATGTTTGTATGGAGACTAATCATGTATGCATGTATGCAACTAGGCATGTAGACAGGCTGTTATCCTTTTAAGTTAATATGCCCACTCAATAAAATGAATATCTAAATGATCACAGAGACCTCAATACTTGGTACACCACACACAATTACGGTAACAATCAGTGAATAGTGTTTGATTATGAATGGATCATTTTGAGTAGAAAATAAACTCCATGTGTCACAAAACAGTATGTTACTAAAACAAACGACAAATAACAACTTAACTAAACAACTAACAACAAAAAAAAACATAAAACAGTGTACATTTTTTATTATTCATTATTCCATTGCATGGTGGGAAATATGGGATTTTAACTTTGATATTTACTTAAAGAATCCTTGTAAACATAACAAACAGTTCCAAGTAAAATATACTTATGAGTTTTAACTTTCATTTCTACCTAGGCAGATCCATTTGAATTTACTTATGTATTTAAGTAAAATAAATAAAAATGAAACCTCAAATAGCTTATTGAATTAAACATGATATTTTGAAGTAAAAAGACAAAATAGTATTTGTTTGTAAAATTTACTTAACTGATGCTATATTTATTTAAAAGTTTTAAAAAAATCTCTTTTTACAGTGTAACTGTACTACGTTAATAGCCAAACAATAGCTTCAAACTGGATTTAAAGGTCATAGGTTAATTTGTTACAGATTTTGTAAATGTGATCAAATCTGTCTGCTTAGAATTTTTATTAACCAACAGATGATTGAAAATGTATTTATACAATTTTTGGCCCTGCAAAATATTTGTAATAAAATAATTTGTAACTGTACAAGCATTCAGCAAGTGCATATTATTTTTCACCTATTTAGCAAAGTCTGTTCTAACTCCACCTTAAAATGCTAAATTACTTATTGCATGTCTTTCTGGAATATGTAAGCAGTCATACTGAAACTGTCTTTATATTTTTATTTGGAAAGTAATGAATAGATCGATGAATGAATAAATAAACAAGCAATAGGATGGCACATTAGATTGTTTTTTTATGCTGTGCAATCTAGACCATTATTCAGAAAAAAAATCTAGTTTAACATGTCCCACTTTATGTTAGATGGCCTTAACTACTATGTACTTGCATTTAAATTAATCATTTGTTACTTTCATGATCTCTAGCAAGAGTGCTCATAAGTACAACTAGGCACTCCTTTCTATAAAATGTTTATAAAGTGTACTTATTGTGGAAATAATATACTTTAAAAAAACAAACATAAATGCAAATTAAATATGTTATTTGTGCTGCTTAAGTGCATTGCAATAAATTTCAAATTTTTCACATTTTAAAGTTCTATTAAATGCAATAAGTTGAACTTTTGAGTGATTTTGATTGAAGGGGGGGGCTACAATGTTGTTTCATGTATTCAGGGTTGTTCACAGTGTTAAAGAGATGGATTCTCATGCTAAACATGGCCAAAGTTTGAAAAAAATATTTAGAAGAATGACTGAGAATTTCTGTGCCGAAAATCTTACTTCCGGGTTGGTACAAGTTTCGGCTGGTTTTCGATTGTGGATCTAATGACGTAGATGAGAAAGGAACCAGTGATGCACGGGTCAATGTATAAACAACCCACACCCGATCGATGTTTTCAACTAACCTGCCCTGAAATAGCAAGGAGACATTAATTGTTTAGTAATAAACTGGTGTTTTCTGTGTCACTGCTAAGATGAAGTTGACGATGTGGACTCGCATAATCAGAGAGTAACCTATTTATTTTGGTTTGAATATTTTAGTTTAAAAGTAGACATTTCAAGCTTTCTGTAATATATTGCCTATATTTATTTTCAAACCCACCGACTAAAAGATTAAGACACTACATGACCCAAAATATCACCCAAAGTTTCTTCAACTTTTTTCTTAGCTATTTCAGAATCTGGAAAAATGACTGGGGCAAACTTGTTACTGCAGTTGGTAGAGCGATGAATGAGTGTGATGTACGCAGTGTTGGGAAAGTTCACTTTCTACATGAACTAGTTCAAAGTTCAATTCACAAATTTTAAAATGAACTAGTTCAGTTCATAGTTCAAACTACAAAATTTTGAACTAAGTTCACACAGTTCCAAAAATGAACTAGTTCATAGTTCTTTTTTTCCTTATGTTGCTGTGAGCTATTATTTTTCAAAATTATTGCAATAGCCCATATAGAATCACAGACAGCAATTATTTTATCAGTTTTAACAATGAAGCTATGCGTCAGATTTCATCTTCATGTCATATCCAATTTTGAATCCTTATCCAACCAGGGTTTACATTAGCATTGAGGGGACAGCTCTTCCCCCTTGTTGTTTAATGCTTTGTCTCCCATTCTCACCGACCTTGTCATAAACATCATAAAATTCTTTTAAATGATCATACGCCTTCTTGCTACATGCTGCTGTCGCCTCCATGTTTATTTTTTTTTTTTTTTTTTATGACACGTCACGCATGCAACGGACGATGGTGCGACACTGGTGGCTGGTGTTGCCAGATTGGTTGTTTTTCCGCTACATATTAAGACCTGTTTATGGTGTGTTTTAGCCGGGTTTTCGCCTGGAAGGCTCTATAGAAATCTGGCACCATATTGAACGAAGTTAACCTGAGAGAGCGTGCCGTTCACAGACACCAGAATGAACGAGTTCACAGTAACGTTCATCAGGCATTAATACAGCACGTTCAGTTCACGTTCGGCCAAAATATGAACAAGTTCATGAACTATCGTTTAATGAACGCGTTCAGGCACAACACTGTACGGCATGATAAATGCTCGTCACTTCTGTTGCCGAAACTTTGTCAGCCTGTGGGCCATTTGGTTTATTGAAAAATGATTGCACTGATTTGCATGTTTCTTGATTAGGCTATGTACTTTTTTTCTGTGGTACTCACATGCACCATGTCGCTTCACATCGTATTCTCCACCATGTCCCACAGAAAAACTGCTTTTGCATAAAATGCAAAAAGCTCACTCTGCTTCGCCATCTACAGGTCTTAACCAAGAGTATGTTGCGGTCCATTCGCTATTAAAAGTGCATCTTCTCTTTTTCGTGGCCACACTGGCCATGGCTGCTTAACCTGACCGAACAGTGCACGCTCTCCAATTGTTGACAATGTTGAGGAGGTGTTCGTGCACCAGTCAACAGTTTGATTGACATACGACTCAGCCTATCAACTAATGCTTTTATTGCTCTCCTCTGAACTACTGGACATAAGTTAACAGTACGCCTATGGATGTATTCATGTATTTATTAGGCAGGGTCAAATGAAAAAGCTGGACAGATGCTCAATTTGCTTGAGGTGGGACAAAGGGAAAAATTGCTGTACAGTACAATGTAAAGCGGGACAGGTGGTCACTCTATTAGTGCCAGTTATTGAGCCAATAAAGTGTAGGCCTATGTATTTCAAAATTGTGTCTAGTACTATATAAATTACAAAGGTTTCATTGGCATCTTTATTTCAAATGACCCCACCAACCGAAAGGAACTCCTTATATGAGGATTTCTTTCGGAAAAGCACGCCCACGCACACACTGACCAGAGGAGAGCGACACCGCGCACATCAATGCGCTTCAAAATCGTCGGCAGCGCTGCATAGGATTTATTCGAGAATGATCCAAATAAGTGCATTTTTGGATGTGAGGGAAAGTTTACCGTGTTCATCTTCCCCAAGAACCCAGCGTTACATGAACAGTGAATGCAGTGTGTTTTTCCAGGGCAGCAGCGGAGTGTATTAAGTGCCTTTGTGTGTTCTGATCATTTCAGTGAAGAACGTTTTATAAAAGAGGCCCGAGTCGATGCTGGATTTGCACGTCGTTTGCTATTAAAACATGGAGCCGTCCTTGTGATAAAAGACATTCATTTAAGTACAATTGATACTCAAGATTAACATTAAATTAGGGGAAACTGTGTATGTTATGTTCCCTTTAAACAACTTAAGTGGGATTTAACTGGGACTTTTTAGTACATCTTTATACGTACAATCATATGTTCATAATTGCCTCTAGTGCCTTTAAAATATGGTTAAAGTGTACTACTAATGTACTGACAAGCAATTAATGTGAATGTCAGTTAACAATACACTTAAGTGTGAATTAAATGTAATGTTTTTGACCACAAAAATGCATATTATTTCTACTTAATTTCAAATATATTACAGTTTAAAATTACATTAATTGCAATTAGTTTTACTTTTGAGTGATTTTTGAACCACTTAAGTGGGACTTTAGTATATTTTATGTGATTTGAAATATGGTAAATATGTACTTCTAAATAAGCAATTAATGTGAACTAAAATATACTTCAATGTTATATAAATCTGGAAATGAAGATGAAATTTAGTATATTAAATAGGCAATGCAAGGCAAGTTTATTTATATAATCACATTTCGTACACAATGGTAATTCAAAGTGCTTTACATAAAAGAAAGTAAAATAATACTGAAAAAAAAATTTAATAATAAAACTTTTACAATTATAAAAAAATTACTTATTTAAAATGAATTTAAAACAGTTAGAAAATGATTTTACATAAAATAAAATAAAAGAATATGTAGTGCAATCAGTTCGGACATTGCACAGTGCTCATTCAATAAATGCACATATAAACAGATGAGTTTTAAGATCTCTTCTGGAAGCTGATTCCAACTGCGGGCAGCATAGTAACTAAAGGCGGACTCCCCTTGTTTTGTGTGAACCCTTGGTATTTCTAACTGACTTGATCCTAGTGATCTGAGTGCTCTGTTAGGTTTATATTCAGTGAGCATATCTGAAATATATTTCGGTCCTAGGTCATTTAGTGACTTATATACGAGTAAAAGTACTTTAAAATCAATCCTAAATGTAACTGGAAGCCAGTGTAAGGACTTCAGGACTGGTGTGATATGCTCAGATTTTCTGGTTATAGTCAGAATCCTGGCAGCAGCGTTCTGGATGAGCTGCAGCTGTCTAATGGTCTTTTTGGGAAGGCCGGTGAGGAGCCCATTACAATAGTCCACCCTGCTGGGGATGAAGGCATGAACTAGTTTCTCCAAGTCTTGAATTGAAACAAAAGATCTAATTTAGTTACTGCTTTGACATGACTACTGAAACTAAGGTCTGTCTCCAGAATCACACCAAGATTCCTGACTTGATTTTTAGTTGTTGACCCCTAGAGTCAAGGTATGCATTCACCTTGAGAACTTCATCTTTGTTTCCAAATGCAATGAGTTTTTGTCAGTTTTTTCCTTGTTTAACTGAAGAAAGCTCTGGCACATCCAACTATTAATTTCATCAATACATTGGCAGAGGGAGTCAGTGGGGCTGTAGTAATTTGAAGATAAGGCTAGGTAAATCTGGGTATCATCAGCATAGCTGTGATAGGCAATTTGGTTCTTTCTCATTTTTTGACTTAGTGGGAGCATATACAGGCTAAACAAGAGCGGTGCAAGAATTGACCCTTGTGGGACTCCGCATGTCATGGACGCCCACTTAAGCGAATATCATTTATTATCTTAATGAGTGCTGTCTCTGTGCTGTGATGCGGTCGAAAACCAGATTGAAAATTTGTCCAGGTATCCATTTGAGTTTAAGTATTTGTTCAGCTGATTGAAAACTACCTTTTCTATAATTTTGCCTATAAAAGGAAGATTAGATATTGGTCTAAAATTGCTCTAAATGGTGTTATCAAGATTGCTATGTTTCAGGAGGGGCTTAACAACTGCAGTTTTTAAGGAGTTTGGAAATGACCCAGAAAGAAGTGAGGTGTTCACCACTTCTAAAAGATCTGCTTCTAAGCAGTTAAGCACACTTTTGAAAAAAGATGTGGGAAGTGTGTCAAGATAGCAGGTTTACGATTTTAGGTGCTGCAGTATGTCTTTCAGAATTTTGCAATCAATTGCTTCAAAAATAGACATAGTATCTTTTTGATATTGTGGCCTAATCTGTCTGACCTCTGCATTTCTTGAGGATGTGCTAATCGCCTTCCTGATATTGATGATCTTCTTAGAAAAGAAGGAAGCAAACTCATTGCATTTGCTGTCTGATAGCATTTCACTGGGAATCTGACTTGGGGGTTTGTCAGTCTCTCAACAGTGGCAAAAAGAGTACGAGTGTTATTTAAGTTACTGTTTATAAGGTTTGAGAAGAAATTCTGTCTAGCTGTGGCTAGTTTCACATTAAAAGAATGAAGGCTGTCTCTATAGATGCTATAGTGAATTTCAAGTTTTGTCTTCGGCCACAACCACTCTGCTTTTCTGCATTGTCTTTTCATAGTCTGAACTGCTGTTGATCTTCTCCAAACTGATTTCTGTTTGTTTTTTTTTACTGACTATTATTTAAGCAATATCTTCAATAACATTCTTAACTTTTGAGTTAAAGGAATCAAGGAGAGTATCAACAGAGTTTGCAGAAATGCTTGGTGTTAAAGATACAGCCTCCATAAATAGTACACTTGTGTTCTCGTTAATGCATCTCCTTCTGACAGAGACCGATCTAGATTCAGTTGTAGCAGACATCAAAATATCAAAGAAAATACAAAAGTGATCAGATAGTGCTATGTCCTTAATAACAATGGATGAAATGTAAAGACCCCTACTGATGATTAAGTCTAGAGTGTGTCCACCTTTCTGTGTGGGTCCATGCACATGCTGAGTCAAGTCAAAAGTGTTTAGAACCATTATCATTTCTTTTGTAGTTTTGTTTTCTGCATTATTTTTGTGAATATTAAAATCCCCTGCAATAGCAATCCCTAGATATTCAAAAGACAAGTACTGACCAAATGACACTTGCTTGCATTGATAGACAACTTTAAATAAAGCAGCTACACCTCCACCTCTCCTAACAGTCCTGCAGACACTCATGTAAGTGAAGTTAGGAGGGGCTGCTTCACTAAGGACTGTTGCACTGCAGCTGTCTTCAAGCTATGTTTAAAATCCAGATTGTTTGTGGTTATAAAGTCATTGATTAGAGATGATTTATTTTTTAGTGAGCGAATGTTTAAAAGTGCAAACTTGATGGCTGTGCGTTGTGTCTTTACATCAATCTTAGTTTGATGCATAATAGATGAGTTTGCCCTTCGGCTTGAGATGGCCTTAGACTTTCTATCACTTGATTAAAATGAAATAGAGAAAGCTACTGGCACACTGGGTTCCCGCTTGTTCTGTAGGCATTTGTGAATGTTGGTGTTATTATAGCGGGGACCCGACACATATCACATATATTGGTTCACCTTCAGCAGAAAGAGGGTTTGGGCCCTGGCATTGAGGCAGTGGTCGAAGAGCTCTCGCAGGATCAGGGACCACAGGCTTTGGTGGTTGTGGGGCCCGCCGTTTTTTTGTTGATATCTGTGGGCTTGCAGCAAATGAGCGGGAGAGTTTAGTCCCAGCATACACCAATTCCTCCATTTTCTGTGAAAAGCACAGAAGTGGAGATGTTGGAGAGAGGGATAATGTGTCTGGTGAGATGGGCTGTGTCTCTGGTGTTTCCGGTGGCTGTGATGTGTTGTCCTGGCTTCCCTGCCTGTTTTCCAGAAAGTCTTCCTTGGGTGCTGAAACTTGTAGCTGCTTTGATACATCACAGTCAGTCTGTGAGGAGCTCTGTGGGCAGGGCTCAGTCGGGATAGTGTCTATCAGCAGTGCTTGTTTTGGCTGCATGGTGTTATCAGTGTCCTTGTGGTATATGTCAACCACATGATGACTCGTTCCCAGTGTGTGTGTGCTGAATGGATTGACAAACTCTGCTGAAGGATGATGGAGGAAAAAGTAGATATTGTCCTTAAACACTCTAGCACCAAGTTTGTTTGGGTGGAGGCCATCCAGTTTAAACAATTGTCTATGGCCCCAGAAAAGATAGAAGTTGCCAATGAAATTCACTCCTTTTTTATTACAAGATCTTTGTAGCCATGTGTTCAGCCCAAGCAACCGTGAAAACATATTTGTTCCCCTTGCTGGGAGTGGTCTACTGATGAACGACTGAACTTTGAGTCTTCGAAGTGTTTCAAAGAGTTCAATGAAGTCCTTCTTAAGGAGTTCTGACTGCTCTTTCCGAATATCATTCTTCCCTACATGGATGATGATTCGATTTGCAGTCTTGTGCTTTATGCAATGTTCTGAAGTTCCTTGACGACATCAGAGACCGTTGCTTGAGGAAGGCAACATGTTGTTGTAGTCCTGCTACAGATGTTTCTGATAACAGAGTCACCCACTATCCGAGTCCTTGGCTCGGCTGCGCTCTGAGCTCGACCTTGAGCGCCAGTTAGTAGTGGTGTTAGCTGCTGGCTGATCCACTAGATGTTTAATCACATTTGGGGATTCCTCACCCACATTCATTAATGCTTCAAATCTGTTCTCAAGATGTATAGGGGGTGGTTGAATGCCAGTAATTTACAAGCCTTGTCATAGTCTAATCTGGGGTAGAGGAAGCTACGGCAGCAATACAAGAAACTCGTGACAATCTGATGCCTCGTGTACCTTTGGATTTCGCTCCCTGTTTGTGCCATCGATTAGTGTGGCGATCAGTTTCAGCTTGTTCCTCTACACTTGGTATAAACTGTTGAGATTCAGAAGATTCATGGTCCATGACGACGGTCTGCTAAGTGTTCCGTCTGTTCATGCATCAAGTAGATCCAACAGGAGGCATTTTTTCTCTCTTCTGTTTGGTAGGCAGTTGTTTTCCCGTCTCCGGAATGTAAGCTGCTGGCAGTGGGAGGCAAAGTTTTCTTTTTGTAGTATTATTCCAGTCCCAAAGAGTTTTTAGTTTTAGCATTTGTGCCAAAAATCTGTTGTTTGAGCACTGTGCTGATCTGCTGATGTAGAAATCTTACAAAAATCAGAGAAAAGTACAGAAATAAGAAGCAAAGCGCAGAGTAGTAAGCTAGAACGTCCGAACGGTTGCTAAACCGGAAGCGATTATAATAATAATAATAATAATAATAATAATAACCTCTTAATAACCTAGTTACAATCAACGCACAAACACAAAATGGGAAACCATAGGGGTGCTCCGATCACGATCGGCCGATCGTTAATGCGCATCTCATCAGTAAAGCCGGTTCTCTAATCAGCGGTTAATTCCATCAGGTGCGTGATTTCACATAGAGAAGCTGTTACTACACAGAGCCGTTGTTAATAGAGAAGATGCGCAAATCCACTTCATTTTCAAAGTTTTTTGGCGCATCTTCTCAGTTAACAACGGCTCTGTGTAGTAACAGCTGCTCTATGTGAAATCACGCACCTGATGGAATTAACCACTGATTAGAGAACCGGCTTTACTGATGAGATGCGCATTAGAGGTCGGCCGATCGTGATTGGAGCACCCCTTGAAAACCATCTACATTTATTGACAAAATCTCTAAAACAAATACACAAAAATGCTTTTTGCTGATGCACAAGAAAAACTCAACACAGTTACAACACTTCACTTTCACCATCAAAGAAAACATCATTCTGTAAGATGTACTGTATAAGCCTGTTTCCTCATTGGGGAACTAAAAATGTCCACAAGGTCAAAATTTAGTGGTATTTCTATACTTGTGGAGTCATTTGGTTGCCATAGGATTACTAACACACAAACAGACACACACCTAATACAAAAAAAAATAATAAAATAAAGAAAAGTATCATTCCATGTACAACAACTGAGACCTTATTGTAAAACATTACCAATGGAAAATTGCACTGACTGATCTTTAATACCAGTGCCTTTGTTTTGTCTTAAGATGCACACCAGTAATGTTTTTTCTTAAGGCATGTTAATAAAAGTTACTTAAATGTCCTTAATGTTACCTAAATGTTACTTAAATGATTCTGGCTTAATATAAGCCCTGTCTGTGAAAACAGGCCATTAGTTTTCAAACCTTTACTAGCACCAGCACTAAGTTTATAATTAATTTTATTGGAGTACACTGTATAAGAAAGAAGTGTATTGAAGTTTATGTTTATTAATTGTATTTATGCACATAGTATATATTATATACTAAATAGTATTACATTTAAAAACATGAACAAATGTAATTTCGGAGAACACACTTAAGTTGAAATTAAAATCAATTATTTTACATGTGCTTTAGTATATTGATAGATATATAAAAATAAGTGTACTTATTTAAAACACAATAAAATCATATGTTTAATGTATGTTTAAGTAATACTTAATTAGACATTTTCATAATTTAATTTCATAATTGCCTTTAATTTAAATTATATGATATTATCTGCAAATGCACTTTTAAAAAAGTATACTTTTCAGATTTGAAGTACTTTTAATACATTTAAACGCACACTTCTTTTTCACTAGGGCAGTGACAGTAATCGTTTGAGTCCTGCAGAATGTCTATCGTTCCACTCACAGGGTGTACTCTGACCCAGGCCACTGTTTGACAGAATGACTGCACCTCACTCAGCTGGCAGTACATGGTCACTCTTTCACCCGATCTCACTTTCACTGATGGGGGAAACTGATAATCCGTTCCCGATATCGCTGCAAATAGATTCAAACCATAAAATGTCAATAATGCAACAGTCTCCTAAATGCTACATTGCTAGTCTTAAATTTAAAATTAAAATTAAATTTATGCATTTAGCAGACGCTTTTATCCAAAGCGACTTACAGTGCATTCAGGCTATCAATTTTTACATATCATGTGTTCCCGGGGAATCAAACCCCCAACCTTGCGCTTGCTTGCTTGCTAACACAGTGCTCTACCAGTTGAGCTACAGGAACACTAGTTCATACAAGATCATACATAAATCATACAAGATTTAGGTACAAACTGATATGCATAAATACTGTAAGCTTACCTTTTGCCAAAATTAAGTCAAACAAGAGCAGAAAAAGGAGGTTATACATGATGTCTGATGACTTTACAGCAGTGTTGTTTTTGGCAACCCTTTTAGTTTTAGTCTTAGTCTTTTGGACGAAAATGCTTTTTAGTTTTAGTCACTTATAAACTTGATAGTTTTAGTTAGGGGTGCTCCGATCACGATCGGGCGATAACAATAACTGTTACTACACAGAGCCGTTGTTAACTGAGAAGATGCACCAAAAAACGCTGAAAATGAAGTGGATTTGCGCATCTTCTCTATTAACAACGGCTCTGTGTAGTAACAGCTGCTCTATGTGAAATCACGCACCTGATGGAATTAACCGCTGATTAGAGAACCGGCTTTACTGATGAGATGCGCATAACGATCGGCCGATCGTGATCGGAGCACCCCTAGTTTTAGTCAAGTTTTAGTCGACGAAAACGCAAAAAAGTTTTATTCAAGTTTTAGTCAATTTTTGTAAAAAACTAAAAATTAGTCTTTAACAAATTAATTTAGGTTAAAAAGTATTGGAAATGGACTTAGGTTTGACAGGTTGTAACGAGTGTTGCCATTCATAAAAGAACAGTTAACCTTAAAAGCTTTGCATAATAAACTAGACTTTCTCATTGATGGAGATGCAGTGCTGCCAAGCTGTACTTCATGGTCGCATTGGGCAGAAACCTTTTATCCACATATTTCAAGTTATATTTTTTTCCATTAATTGATGCTCTTCTAAAATTTCAGCACATTGCCTAGTTTCACCAGTAATGACATTAATAAAGGAATGGTTTAAAGTTTAAACAGCAAAAAACTTTAAGCTACTACAACATTACACACAGATAAAGTGGTAACAGTGGAGTCACTGTTTTACTCCAAAAAAGCCAGGAATAAAAACATTCTTTCTTTGGCAATTGTGGCTTTATTTGAGAAATTGCTAAAGTGCAATGAACAACGTGCCCAAAATATAAGCTATTGAGGAACACATACTTATGCTCTACAACTTGTGCTTCAACTTGTCTGCCAGTGCAACAACAAGATGCATATTATTTGTAAACACAAACATCATACAACCCTGTCTAATAAAAGTGTCACAAACATTCAGGGATGCAAACACATGTATGGTCAAAAAAGAGAGAGTTATCGAAGCCCTCACCCCACAGCAAATATCACAATTTTATATTTATATATGAATGTCAAGAGCTAAGAAGTGTATGTATTTACAGTATTGTTCAAAATAATAGCAGTACAATGTGACTAACCAGAATAATCAAGGTTTTTAGTATATTTTTTATTGCTACGTGGCAAACAAGTTACCAGTAGGTTCAGTAGATTCTCAGAAAACAAATGAGACCCAGCATTCATGATATGCACGCTCTTAAGGCTGTGCAATTGGGCAATTAGTTGAATTAGTTGAAAGGGGTGTGTTCAAAAAAATAGCAGTGTGGCATTCAATCACTGAGGTCATCAATTTTGTGAAGAAACAGGTGTGAATCAGGTGGCCCCTATTTAAGGCTGTTGAACACTTGTTGAACATGCATTTGAAAGCTGAGGAAAATGGGTCGTTCAAGACATTGTTCAGAAGAACAGCGTACTTTGATTAAAAAGTTGATTAGAGAGGGGAAAACCTATAAAGAGGTGCAAAAAATGATAGGCTGTTCAGCTAAAATGATCTCCAATGCCTTAAAATGGAGAGCAAAACCAGAGAGACGTGGAAGAAAACGGAAGACAACCATCAAAATGGATAGAAGAATAACCAGAATGGCAAAGGCTCAGCCAATGATCACCTCCAGGATGATCAAAGACAGTCTGGAGTTACCTGTAAGTACTGTGACAGTTAGAAGACGTCTGTGTGAAGCTAATCTATTTTCAAGAATCCCCCGCAAAGTCCCTCTGTTAAAAAAAAGGCATGTGCAGAAGAGGTTACAATTTGCCAAAGAACACATCAACTGGCCTAAAGAGAAATGGAGGAACATTTTGTGGACTGATGAGAGTAAAATTGTTCTTTTTGGGTCCAAGGGCCACAGGCAGTTTGTGAGACGACTCCCAAACTCTGAATTCAAGCCACAGTACACAGTGAAGACAGTGAAGCATGGAGGTGCAAGCATCATGATATGGGCATGTTTCTCCTACTATGGTGTTGGGCCTATTTATCGCATACCAGGGATCATGGATCAGTTTGCATATGTTAAAATACTTGAAGAGGTCATGTTGCCCTATGCTGAAGAGGACATGACCTTGAAATGGTTGTTTCAACAAGACAATGACCCAAAACACACTAGTAAACGGGCAAAGTCTTGGTTCCAAACCAACAAAATTAATGTTATGGAGTGGCCAGCCCAATCTCCAGACCTTAATCCAATTGAGAACTTGTGGGGTGATATCAAAAATGCTGTTTCTGAAGCAAAACCAAGAAATGTGAATGAATTGTGGAATGTTGTTAAAGAATCATGGAGTGGAATAACAGCTGAGAGGTGCCACAAGTTGGTTGACTCCATGCCACACAGATGTCAAGCAGTTTTAAAAAACTGTGGTCATACAACTAAATATTAGTTTAGTGATTCACAGGATTGCTAAATCCCAGAAAAAAAAAATGTTTGTACAAAATAGTTTTGAGTTTGTACAGTCAAAGGTAGACACTGCTATTTTTTTGAACACACCCCTTTCAACTAATTGCCCAATTGCACAGCCTTAAGAGCGTGCATATCATGAATGCTGGGTCTTGTTTGTTTTCTGACAATCTACTGAACCTACTGGTAACTTGTTTGCCACGTAGCAATAAAAAATATACTAAAAACCTTGATTATTCTGGTTAGTCACATTGTACTGCTATTATTTTGAACAATACTGTATATAGCCTACACTATACACAAATAATATACAATTAAATTATGCTAATTTTAAATGTATTGTGTAGGCTAAGTATAAAAATATAGGCTTTTAATAATCTTTCAGTGTGCAAAAGCATGATATTATGAAACGCTTCAAAACATTGCGCACAAAGCGTGTATGCACATCGCGGGTGCAGAATGATGTGCTCAGAGCAACATGGAGTCACAGTGTGCTGCGCTGCTCAAGTGTGCATTTAAAAGTACGTGTACCCCGCCCCAGGTGCAGCCCCGCCTCGAACTGCAGGCTGCAGCCAGGTGCTTCTCCAAAATAGGCAGAAATTACATGCATTGTTAACGTCAGACTTATAATCATTTTCGTTCTGTCTCGTCTCGTCAACAAAAACTCGAAAACGTCTCATGTTTTAGTCACATTAGAGCAATTTTTAGCTAGTCATCATCGCGTTATCGTCATTTTTGAATTTGCTGAGTATGATAAATAACACACCTTTTCCTGCATATCCATGTTTGTTTCTTCAGCTTTTTATG
Organism: Carassius gibelio; assembly: GCF_023724105.1. Lineage (NCBI taxonomy): Eukaryota > Metazoa > Chordata > Actinopteri > Cypriniformes > Cyprinidae > Carassius > Carassius gibelio. The sequence continues at coordinate 12,754,127 of NC_068414.1, forward strand.
AAAACTGTTAGGCTCAGTTAGATTCTGAACTGATAAACTTCTGACATATTATATAACTCACCATTACAAAATTTCAGATCGAACCATAATCCTATCACTACAGTTATTGTTATTTAGGAAGCACTATAAAACTGAAATTAAAATTTTACATTTGCAGTATAATATTTACAGTATAAAATGTACAGCAAAATATGGTAACAACATTTTAGGTTTTTCAGGAACTCACTTAATTTTACAGATGTCATTAACTGAAATCATGTTAATATACCAAATTACTAAAGTTGTTTATTTAACTTTACAATATACTGACCTGAAAAACACTGGTGGTAAATTGACATGATGAATCAAAGTTCATCACAGTGACCCAGTAGTGCACAACACAACAAAATCACCAAAACAAAGCACATATAAGTAATTTTGGTGTGTTCAGGGGCATAGCAGCCATTTTAAAAGTGGGGTGGGGGGGGGGGGGGCAGCTGTATGGTGATGTGACCCAAAACTGATGTTTATAATAATAAATTCTAAATAGAATACCAATTGGCATTTTACAGCACCCAAGTGGCAATTTTGGGAACATGCCATGACAGCTTGGAACCTATTTTTGTGAAATCCTACTCAAAATTAAAAAAATACTGCAGGACTTTGAGACCAATGTGAGACCATCTCTACTTCATTTTTATGAAATAAAGATATTTTATGATATATACAATATTTCAGTTCCTCATTTGAACAGTAACTTTTCTTACTTCTTAACAGTTAGACAAAAACAATTGTTGAATGACTATACAGATTACATCTACAGTAATTTTATACAACATACATTTTATGAAAATATATCAATAAAACCTAAATCAATGTATTTACAAGTTTTTTAATATTTTAAAGATACCATTTCCATAGTTAAACAACTTCACAAGTTTTTCATTAGATGTATATTTAGCAACCCATTAATAGCCTACAATACAGCAGTTAACACTATTATAACACACAGCCTTTATAAAACAAATTTTATTTAAGTTTGAACATAAAATAGTAAATGTTATCTTTTACTTCTAGCAAATATCATTTATTTTATTATACAGATCCTATTTAAACTGAACTGACCTAGACGATGACTCTGCATTCAATAATAAAATGTCTTTAAATGGAAATTGAGTGTTTAATCTTGTCATTATAAATTACTCTATTCTCCCATTTGATACTGTTCAGTGCTTTGACACAATCTGTATTATTAAAAGTACTATATAAATAAAGGTGATTGATTGTTGATCTTTTGTTTAATGGAATTAAGGAATTAGTCAGTCTTTTGTTCGTTATCTGGCTCAGCTCTGTGTTCATCTTCAGTTCTCTCTTCACAGCAGTTCAGTCAGTGTACTGTTTGAGTAAATGAATTACTCCGGGATATTGGCTTGTTTTAACTCAGAGGGAGTGTCAGCCACGTTAAAAAAGTTAACAGCTTAAGTCATTTGTGGATTAATGCGTATTGGAGACGCGAAACCATGTATAACGATTCAGTTCGATTTGGTAAACTGGTTCAAAAAGATCCGGTTACATCGAATGACTCGTTCACAAATCCGGATATCACAAACTGCTTTGTTTTGAACTCTCTCACAAAAGAAACGGAAGAGAAGACAATGCTGAATAAAGTCGTAGTTTTCGCTATTTTTGGACCAAAATGTATTTTCGATGCTTCAAAAAATTTTAACTGGAATAATCTTTTTGCGAATCCTGCATTAAACTGAGTGAAATTGAGGAAGTTGTCCTCAGCAAGCTGTCCTCAGCAAAATGTGCTGCACATAGTTTTACATGTGGATTATAATTTTCGGGAACCGAGTTAAACATAAATTGTAACCATTAATCTCCAAGTACAGCGTCCCTGGGAAGCCCAAACAAAGATGATAGGACTCCGAGATGAAAATAACAGCGTTAAAACGACATGGCAAACACAAAGACAGCTCTTCCTTTTTCTCCGTCGGAGCGCAACAAGACCATGCCACCCTTTTTGTGAATTCATGTGGGTGGAGGTTAGACAAAAAACTGTTTTAGTGATGTCATTACTGCAGGAACTAGAGGGATGTATTCCAAACGGGTCGTTTTTTTGTAGGTGAATTCTGTTAAATAAAATATCTCGCTTGGCATTGAACTTTGAGCTTTAGAATTTTACAGATATTATTTATACTCTAACAACAACATTACACACTAACTAAAGTTTAAAACATGGGATCACGAAGAAAGGGACCTTTAAACTATGATCCGAAGATAAACCGAGGTCTCACAGGTTTGGAACGACATGAGGGTTATTAATGACATAATTTAGATTTTTGGGTGAACTATCCCATCAACACACTGAATCCGGCGACGTGACGAGGTCCACACGGGTTCTGTTGTCTCTTGATGTAACAGTAGGTTAAATCATAACATGAAAACTTTATCGCGTGAATCGTGTCATACTATAATATACTTACAGTGTGTGTTTGAAAAAGGATGTAACGTTAATGGTCCTTTGCTTTTTTCTGGGGTGCATTTTATCCCAGACGGCCTAATAGCAAAGTGAAAGAACAAACTAAAATTAAGAAGAGCAACAAGAGATTGTGCTCTACTGGGCCACCATACTTTTCCATAAGCTGAGCTAAATATTAAAAGGGGGGTGAAATGCTCATTTTCACTCAATATCCTGTTAATCTTGAGTACATATAGAGTAGTACTGCATCCTTCATAACTCCAAAAAGTCTTTAGTTTTATTATATTTATAAGAGAAAGATAGTCTGTACCGTTTTTTCCCGGAAAAACACAAGCTGCGGTTCCAACACACGATCGTGACCCTTTTTCGTTGGGACTGCATTATCCTTAAGAAATAAACGATATGCAAATCCGGCATCAAACTGGGCCTTGTTTGTAAAACAAGCATCTTCGAAATGCATGGAACAAACAAAAACACTTGCACAACTCAGTTGATGCTCTGTAAAAATAAACTCCATCCACTGGTCCCTTAATGCTGTTTTTTTTTTTTTTTTTTTGTAATCTGTGCAGGTTTGTCTTGCCCTGGCAACCAAAAACACACTTCTTTTGTGACATTTGGCTCTCTCGCTCTGATCATTGAATGTCTCTGCTGTCAGTGCTCTGCTCTATGGGAACGCGCGATCTTCCGGGAGAAGTGCCCTTAGGACCCACATAAGGAAATTCCGCTCCATCTAACGTCACACAGACCCATACTCGGAAAAAAACTTGTCCTTCGAACGCAAACCACAGAAAAGGTCTGTGGCATGGAAGGATGGATACATGACAGTACGCGTCCCTCAGGTCGATAACTGCAAACCAATCTTGGGGACAGACGCACCCAAAAATGTTTTCTTGGTCAACATCTTGAACGGTAGCCGATGAAAGGCCCGATTTAAAACTCGCAGATCCAAGATCGGTCGTAACTCACCGCCTTTCTTGGGTACATGGAAGTAAAGGCTGTAAAACCCCATCCTCATATCGGCTGGACAGAACGGCTCTATTGCGTCCTTCGCCAGTAGGACACTTTCTCTGTAGTGAAGTGGATATCGCTGAACTTGGGGGGCAACGGGTGAATTGAATCGCATAGCCGAGGCTGATGGTCCGCAGAAGCCAGCGAAATGGGCTGGGTAGCGCTGACCAGGCACATAAAAACCATACAAGCGGGACCAGCGGCACCACAGCCATACCCGCAGTGGGGCAGCAAGGTGTGTGGTTTGAGTGTAGAGTTCAGGGCTCACCTGGTTCCACGGGCTGGCAGAGGGTGCATGAGTAGGGCCTTTGTTGACGGTCTCGAACCGCCCGGTGCTGCCATCTGGCGAAGGAGTGAGGTCCGGTGCTTGGCCATACACAACTCCCCATGCCCTCTTGAGACCCACAGACAAAACTGCTCTCTCGTCGAGATCTCCAGATTCTCCACCTGGCCCTCCTCTAGGGGAGGGAGAGGTGCCTTCACCAACCCCCAGAAAGCAGCTACCTGTCTCCGGGCCTCTTGCTCTTTCAATCACCGCCAGGTTAGACGGGAGCCATGGGAAGGGCGGCCTGCCTGTGCCCAGCTCTACGGCACCACTTGTTGGAGGCTGCTGCAGATGCAGCACAGGAGCGGGGGCAGACCCTGGGGGCCACCCTCGGCGACGAACAAGCTGGGGCACTGCGGCCAGCAGACAGGTGGAGGCAGCAGCTGCCTGCCGAGGCAGGATGTGTCGGATCGCCTCAGTCTGCTTCAGACGAGAACTGCTGGGCAAAGCTCTCGACTGCGTCGCCGAAAAGGCAAGTCTGAAACACTGAGAAACTGGGCCTTGTCGGCATCCCTCATGTCTGCCTGACACAGCCAGAGATGGCGCTCCTGGACCACTAATGTGGACATCGCAGCCTGAAGTGCGCAACCCACTCAACAAAGGAACGACCACCGCTGAAGCGCCGTCTCGCCAACACACAAAGCTTCTGAGAGCGTGCTGAAATCGTAGTTCATAGCAGACATGGTTGAGCAGAACGATATTAACGCTTGGCTCCGAAGGGAAAAGCTGGTATGCATTGCACCTGCTGCCTTCTTATAGTCACTCTGTGATCAGCGGCAGCTGGATGCAATAATTCCATGCCAATGTGCAGAAAAGTAAGTCCACAGAAAGGAAACGCCACAATCCAGGTGTGTTTGGAAACTTTAAGTTGCCACTTTGTTGGCATCCTGCTCTTTTTATACAGCTATGTATTGTAGTCCAAATTCAAAATATTGGATATGGTTTTTTTCACTCGGCCCCCCGTCCTCATACGTGACACACATATAGGTTGCCAGATTGACAACACCAACAGGAATGAGCGCACTTGACGATGAATGAAATGAAATACGCTGTGTTTTCCACAGACTGGTAACCAGGGGTGCTGAAATACAGTTGGGTAAACTGGGTTTCAGAAACCAAAACAGAGACAGACAGACATAAATGAGCACTATTGACACTCCCAGCAGATGAGAACAGGTGGGAACTGCACAATCTTTAGAGGCCATTTTCTCCCTTTTGAGCTTTTTTGAGTGCCTACCTTCAAATGGCCACAACTTCTCCAAATTATATCAGATTTTACACATCATTGGAAAGCTTGGAGACTACACTTACAGAATCTATGAATAACTCAAAATGCCCCAGAACCGACTTGTGTCCCTACTTTCCGTGATTGGTCACATATGTATGTATGCGAGTGTTTAATAGGTGTATATGCACGGATCAAGTTTATATGTATATGTGAGTGTTTATTAGGTGTATATGCACGGATCAAGTTTATATGTATATGCACGTATGTGCAGGTGCAGGTGTGTTTGTATGCAGCGATTTATTTAGTGTTACAGAATCTATGAATAACTCAAAATGCCACAGAACCGACTTGTGTCCCTACTTCCCATGATTGGTCACATATGTGTTTAATAGGTGTATATGCACGGATCAAGTTTTTTTTTTAAGAACAGAATTAGAATAGTGAGTGTTAAAGTTAGAGGGTCAAATAAAGATGGAAGAGATGGGTTTTAAGTCGATTCTTGAAGATGGCTAAGGACTCAGCTGCTCAGATTGAGTTGGGGATGTCATTCCACCAGCAGGGAACATTTAATTTAAAAGTCCGTAAAAGTGACTTTGTGCTTCTTTGGGATGGCACAATCAAGTGACGTTCATTTGCAGATTGCAAGCTTCTAGAGGGCACATAAGTCTGAAGTAACAAATTTAGGTAAATGGGTGCAGAGCCAGTGGTAGTTTGTAGGCAAACATCAATGCCTTGAATTTTATGAAAGCAGCTATTGGAAGACAGTGCAAATTTATAAACAGAGGTGTGACGTGTATTGTTTTTTGGCTCATTAAAAATTAATCTTGCTGCCGCGTTCTGGATTAATTGTAAAGGTTTAATAGAACTGGCTGGAAGACCTGCTAAGAAGGCATTGCAATAGTAGCAATAATAATAGCAAATCTGCATGATTGGACAGTTTTAGCAATGTGGTCTGAGAAAGTCACTTGATCATCAATCATAACTCCAAGGCTTTCTAGCTGTTTTTGAAGGAGTTATGGTTGATGTGCCTAACTTGATGGTGAAATTGTGATGAAACGATGGGTTTGCTGGAATCACAAGCAGTTCTGTCTTGGCAAGGTTAAGTTGAAGGTGATGGTCCATCAGCCAGCAAGAAATGTCTGTTAGACAAGCTGAGATGCGAATAGCTTCCGTCGGATCATCAGGATGGAATGAGAGGTAGAGTTGAATGTCATCAGCATAGCAGTGGTATGAAAAGCCATGTTTCTGAATGACAGAACCTAATGATGCCATGTAGACAGAGAAGAGAAGTGGTCCAAGAACTGAGCACTGAGGTACCCCAGTAGTTAGATGTTGTGACTTGGACACCTGACCTCTCCAAGATACTTTGAAGGACCTATCTGATAAGTAAGACTCAAACCATTGAAGTGTGGTTCCTGAAATGCCTTTTGCCAGTAGGGTTGATAGAAGGATCAATAAAAGAAAAGTGTTTTTAATACAAAAAAAGTCAACCTTCAAATAATTATGTTCAGTTATGCACTCAATACTTGGTCGGGAATCCTTTTGCAGAAATGACTGCTTCAATGCGGCGTGGCATGGAGGCAATCAGCCTGTGGCACTGCTGAAGTGTTATGGAGGCCCAGGATGCTTCGATAGTGGCCTTAAGCTCATCCAGAATGTTGGGTCTTGCGTCTCTCAACTTTCTCTTCACAATATCCCACAGATTCTCTATGGGGTTCAGGTCAGGAGAGTTGGCAGGCCAATTGAGCACAGTAATACCATGGTCAGTAAACCATTTACCAGTGGTTTTGGCACTGTGAGCAGGTGCCAGCTCGTGCTGACAAATGAAATCTTCATCTCCATAAAGCTTTTCAGCAGATGGAAGCATGAAGTGCTCCAAAATCTCCTGATAACCAGCTGCATTGACCCTGCCCTTGATAAAACACAGTGGACCAACACCAGCAGCTGACATGGCACCCCAGACCATCACTGACTGTGGGTACTTGACACTGGACTTCAGGCATTTTGGCATTTCCTTCTCCCCAGTCTTCCTCCAGACTCTGGCACCTTGATTTCCGAATGACATGCAAAATTTGCTTTCATCCGAAAAAAGTACTTTGGACCACTGAGCAACAGTCCAGTGCTGCTTCTCTGTAGCCCATTTCCTGCACACGCCTGTGCACGGTGGCTCTGGATGTTTCTACTCCAAACTCAGTCGACTGCTTCCGCAGGTCCCCCAAGGTCTGGAATCGGTCCTTCTCCACAATCATCCTCAGGGTCCGGTCACCTCTTCTCGTTGTGCAGTGTTTTTTGCCACACTTTTTCCTTCCCACAGACTTCCCACTGAGGTGCCTTGATACAGCACTCTGGGAACAGCCTATTCGTTAAGAAATTTCTTTCTGTGTCTTACCCTCTCGCTTGAGGGTGTCAATGATGGCCTTCTGGACAGCAGTCAGGTCGTCAGTCTTACCAATGATTGCGGTTTTGAGTAATAAACCAGGCTTGGAGTTTTTAAAAGCCTTAGGAATCTTTTGCAGGTGTTTAGAGTTAATTAGTTGATTCAGATGATTAGGTTAATAGCTCGTTTAGAGAACCTTTTCATGATATGCTAATTTTTTGAGATCGGAATTTTGGGTTTTCATGAGCTGTATGCCAAAATCATCAGTATTAAAAAAGACCTGAAATATTTCAGTTGGTGTGCAATGAATCTAAAATAAATGAAAGTTTAATTTTTATCATTACATTATGGAAAATAATGAACTTTATCACAATTCTTTGAGAAGGACCTGTATGCAAGTGTTTAATAGGTGTATATGCACGGACCAAGTTTATATGCAAGTGTCTGTAGGTGTATGCACGCGTCAAGTTTATATGTATATGCAAGTTATTCACAAGAGTGTATGCATACATTGCTAACATTATACGTATTGGTATAGATTTCATTTTAGTGTTCACGTGTATTTCATACATGTATTTTTGAACATCCAGTAGTATGCATGTATATGTGAGTAATTTATAGGTGTATATACACGTATTTTATGTATGTATTCCTAAGCGAAGGAATACATAAGCGGGGAGCAGCAGCTCATTTGCATTTAAAGAGACAGGCATGAAAAAAGTAATGTGCAGTTTGTGAACAAACGTGAGAACATTGACCAACAAAACACAGCTGAAACACAAGGGTGTATTTATACACAAGCTAACCATGGCTAACAATGGACAGGTGAAGATGATTAGTTGTCATGGTGATTAACAAGGGTAGCTATGTAGACAAGATAACAAGGCAGACCAAAGCCACTAGAAGGCAACCCTCCAAACTTAAGCCAAAAAAGCAAAAGTTACAGCTAAAGCTAACACTGCGTTGAAGGGTAGGAGACCAAATCCCTTTTTTAATGGATGTCAATGGAGGAGAGGCATCACTGGCTGAATAAACAGCTTTTTGGAGGAACTGGCTTATAATTTAATTGAATCGACAACCTATCGGCTAAACTTCAGCATGTTTTATACAATATATATATATATTTCAGTTTTTGAAGCAGTACAGCACAAATTTTAAATAAAACACATAACTTTTAAAATATTGTTCTGAAGGGCATAGAACCTTTTCATAAAAAATGTATAAAATGTTCAATTAAATACTCTAAACTTAAAACTGAAGAAATACAAAGCTCATACATCTACAAGATTGTCACTGTTTCACTCCACTATTGATTCTAAAACATTTTTTGTTATTCAGATGTAAATTTACTTTATCAAGGGATTCTTCATAAACAGTTCTTCAGAGCCACAAAGTTCAATTTAAAAAACAAAAAATTGCATTTCTGTCTTATTTGTTAGGGTTATGAAAAGGTCATTATTTTACATTTGAAATGGGTTGAGAAAGAAACAATCAGCAAAAGTTTTGCTCTATGAACGCAATGATGAGTATTTTCAAAAACTGGGTACAATGAGGTGACATTATTTTACTCACCTTCAACCATGGATCATTAAAAGAAAATTTTAAAGTGTAAAAACATAAAAAAAATTACTTTCAACATACTGTACCATGAATAAAGTGAGATAATACAATGACCTGTGTCAATATATCAAGAAAAAGGGTCCTCATGACACGACCTCTATAACTTATTACTGCCAACTCTGTGCCCTATCTAGTGGATCTTTTTAGCATGAATGATAAGGCAAGTTTAATGCACTTCAAGGCCGGACTCATTTTGCTCACGTCTCTCAAACACAGTATCTGGAAATTACATCAACTCTTCACTTCGAGGAAATGAAACTTAAGCGCCATTTAGCTGTAGTGTGTCTCTGCATGTAGTGAAATGGCTGAAGCCAGGTTTTCTCATGACCAGTTCAGCTGTTCAGTGTGTCCGGATCTACTGAAAGATCCAGTGACTATTCCCTGTGGACACAGTTACTGTATGAGCTGCATTACAGACTGCTGGGATCAAGAGGATGAGAAGAGAGTCTACAGCTGCCCTCAGTGCAGACAGACCTTCAGACCAAGACCTGCTTTAAAGAAAAGCACCATGCTGGCTGAAGTGGTGGAGCAACTGAAGAAGACTGAACTTCAAACTGGTGTTCTTGCTGGACCTGGAGATGTGGAGTGTGACGTCTGTACTGGAAGAAAACAAAATGCCATCAAGTCCTGTCTGGTGTGTCTGACCTCTTTCTGTCAAAATCACCTTGAACAGCATGAGAATCTCTTCAAAGGAAAAAGACACGATTTAATGGACGTCACTAGATACATTCAGAAGATGATCTGCAGTAAACATAAAAAACTGCTGGACATTTTCTGCTGCTCTGACCAGCGTTGTATATGTATGCTCTGCATGGTGGACAAACACAAAAATCATGATACTGTATCAACTGCAGCAGAGAGGAAAGAGAAACAGGTACAGACTGAAAGACACTGATGTGCTTAATTTAAGCAATTTTGTGAAAACTTTTAAATTCCTTAAACAGCTGTAATTCTGTAAAAAAAAAAAAAAAAGCAAGGAAGTCTTTGTGGCAGATTGCAACCGTAGCAAAAGCTATGCATTTTAAAATGAAAATGTACTTGTGTAAACTTAACCTCAGTAGCACCTCTTGATATAGCCAAGCATTCACAGCAAAAACATGTATATATTAAATAAAGGACTTAATACCATTAGCTGAGAAAGTGTGTAACGTGTAATCAAAGACATTAGCCAGATTAGCATGTAATCAAAGGCATTCTGTGAGATGAATAAACAATGGCAGAAGTCCTCAAAACGTTTATTACTTTAAACATCACTCATATTTCTGTGATGTAACATTATTTGTTTTGTCTTATAGAAGCATTTGGGTTATACACAGAGAAAATACCAGCAGCAAATTAAGAAGAGAAATAAAAAATGTAGGGAGCTGAGAGAAGCTGTGGAGATTCATAAGGTGAGTTCTGAAAGAAAGAAGAACTGCTGGTTTCAGACTCAGTTGGTTTCAGACTCTTCTTCAGATGGTTATTGAGGGTGATTTTCAGTCCCACTGAAGCACAGTAGACTGTGTGAGCAGCAGTACGAGCTGATTGTATTGTGTGTCTTACAGCAATCTGCACAGACAGCAGTGGAGGACAGTGAGAGGATCTTTGGTAAGCTCATCAGCTCCATTGAGAAAAAACGTTCTGAGGTCACACAGATGATCAGAGATCAAGAAAAGACTGTAGTGAGTCGAGCTGAAACACTTATAAAGCAACTGGAGAAGGAGATTGACCAAATGAGGTCCATAGATGATGAGCTGGAGGAGCTTTCACAAACACATAATGACATCCATTTCCTCCAGGTTGAACCATGATCTCTACCATGGTAGAGTACCAGCAGAGTCCAAAAAAAATATGCACGCTGGTGTGAAAAAGTGTTGGTCCCCTTCCTGATTTCTTAATTATAATTTTTTTGCATGTTTTTCACACTTTAATGTTTCAGATCAAACAAATTAAAATATTAGTCAAAGATAACACAAGTAAACATAACATGCAGTTTTTAAATGAAGGTTTTTATTATTAAGGGAAAACAAAATCCAAAACTACACGGCCCTGTGTTTGCCCCCCTGTTAAAACTTTGGTTTATCTCACCTGAGTTCAGTTTCTCTAGCCACTCCCAGGCCTGATTACTGCCACACCTGTTCACAATCAAGAAATCTCATAAATAGGACCTGCCTGACAAAGGGAAGTAGACCAAAAGATCCTTAAAAGCTAGACATCATGCCGAGGTCCAAAGAAATTCAGAAACAATTGAGAAAGTAATTGAAATATATCAGTCTGGAAAAGGTTACAAAGCCATTTATAAAGCATTATGACTCCGGCTAGCCACAGTGAGAGCCATTATTCACAAATTGCAAAAACATGGAAAAGTGGAGAACCTTTCCAATAGTGGCCAGCCAACCAAAATTTACAGCGACGACTCATCCAAGAGGTCACAAGACCCCACAACAACATCCAAAGAATTGCATGCCTCACTTGCCTCAGTTAAGATCAGTGTTCATGACTCCACCATAAGAAAGAGTCTGGACAAAAATGGTTCAAAGATGACTTTAAGCTGAAGCAACCTTGGGTTCTGCAGCAGGACAATGATCCAAAACACACCAGCAAGTCCACGTCTAAATGGCTGAAGAAAAACAAAATTAAGACTTTGGAGTGCCCTTGTCAAAGTCCTGACCTGAATCCTATCCTGTGGCATGACTTTAAAAAGGCGGTTCATGCTCAAACCCTTTTGATGTGGCTGAATTAAAAGAATTCTGCATAGATGAGTGGACCAAAATTCCTCCACAGCGTTGTAACAGACTCATTGCAAGTTATCGCAAATGCTTGAATGCAGCTGTTGCTGCAATTGGTGGCCCAAATAGTCATTAGGTTTAGGGGGCAAACACTTTTTCACACAGGGCAGTGTTGTTTTGGATTTTGTTTTCCCCTAATAAAAAGTATCCTTTAAAAACTATATGTTGTGTTATCTTTTTTTACTAATGATCCGAAACATTAAAGTGCAACAAACATGCAAAAAAAAAAAAAAAGAGAGAAATCGGGAAGGGGGCCAACACTTTTTCACACCACTGTATATATTTAAAAAATATATCTGAATTTATAAACATTTATTTATTTTTTTACATTGAAAATGTCTGTTGGTTTCCACAGTGAGACGCATCCAGATAATTCCTCCCCCAGGACATGTGATCAAAAAAAAGCTTTTTTTAGTCACAATAAAACAACAAATCCTCGAGGAAGAACAGTCTACTTTTTAACTGAATAAAAAATTTTGTCACCTGCCCCTAGCTCTCGTTTTTGTGCAGTGCTTTGAAACCGAGCTAAACAAAATTGTATTATTATTGGTATTAGTATTATTGGTATTAGTATTTGCTTTACTCTACTTGGAGTTTTGTTAAATTGTCTGAATGCATCATCAGTATGCATGACTTATTTGATGTGGAACCAACAATAAATGTATGTATGTGTGTATGTGTGTGTGTGTGTGTGTGTGTGTGTGCGTGCAAGACGAAAATTTTATTTTTGCTTCTTAGACATATAAGCTTCTTATATAATTTCTATTAAATACTTAGAAATCTAGGGGACATGGTTGGTTACCTGAAATGGACACATGTTAAATATGCATTATAATTTTTTCTATCAACTTTCAATCCTGTCTACTATTTTACTTCTTTTTGTGCACTCTATCCACATGTCCTCAGTTATGGAACAATCAGTCACAAATAAAACTCTGATGGACACGCTCCAGCAAATTAAAAATGATATGCTGGCACATTTTGATGCTTAGTGCTTCCCTGTACTTAATTCATCTCGTTAACTTTGATGTTGCAAGGTTAATTTATGTTGTTAATATTCTTATTGCTGACTGAGTTCTGTTTTATCTCTGTTGTTGTTTCTCTCCTATGGTTCTGTTTGAAATATTAGTATTGTGTTATGTATGTGTGTGTGTGTGTGTGTGTGTGTGTGTGGATATATTTTGTGTTTGTTTGCTCTCATGCTGTCTGCCTCTCATCATTCATATTATACTGTATTATACTCTATTTTCTCTAATTCTGCTTCTTTCAGTTTTCTTCTGTTCTTAAAGGATGGTTAATGGTCTTAAAATAATTCATGTAATTGAGGAGCCTATTGACCGAAACTTGATCAACTAAAAGCATGGCTTGTCTACAATAAACCTAGGGTTATTACAATATCTGAAACCTGGTATCTTCCACTATTACTGATAATGATATTAGTTTAGATGATTACATGCTGTACAGAACGGATAGAGGCTCTAAAGGAGGTGGAGTAGCCACATGTGTATCATTAAGATTACTGTCACAGGTGTCTCAATAAATTAGAATGTCGAGGAAAAGTCCATTTCAGCAATTCAACTCAAATTGTGTAACTCATGTATTAAATAAATTCAGTGCACACAGACTGAAGTAGTTTAAGCCTTTGGTTCTTTTAATTGTGATGTTTTTGGCTCACATTTAACAAAAGCCCACCAATTCACGATCTCAAGAAATAAGAATATGGTGACATGCCAATCATCTAATCAACTCAAAACACCTGCAAGGGTTTCCTGAGCCTTCAAAATGGTAGGCTAGGCAATCATTCACCTTGGGTTAGTGGGGAATTGGTAACTCTCTATAAAACCGAGAGATAGGGCCTGGGAAAGGAACCGTCTTACACAAGATATAGCTGACTGGGAGTCTTACAAGCACTTAAGAAATGCCTGTACTACTCAAACTAGGAACCTAAATCAAACTACTATAAAAATAGTTTATCAAATAATTGTAATAACCCTGACAATTCGGGAAGCAAATGAACAATTTATTAGGTAAGCCTGATGGTGCACCAATTAATATTTTAATGAATCTCCTTAAAAGGTGATGCTGCCCTAGGAAAGTATACTTTTAGTTTTGCTTAAACTAAATATAATTAAAATTACATTTAAGTATACTTAACTTATACTTACAGAAATTCGAAATATATTTGAGCTATACTTGTGTTCCTTGAATCCCTGTTATTACTATTATATGATAGAGGGCGCTAGTACACATTTTCTGCACAGAATTTCCAAAAATCACAAGTGAAGAAGAAATAGAAACACCAGATACAAACACATGTAACACAATCATCTGACATGAAACAGCATTAAAACTGTAACATTATGGAATTTTAATTTTCTTTCTGAATCTAATTCATAGTCTTTTTTCAGCCTTTTGTTCAACATGTTTTTTCTTTATCTTTTATGAAACACATAAAAGTGTTTAAAAAATTACTGCAAGAAGCTAGAATAAAATGTTTTTGTTTACAAATTACATGACATACAGCCAAGTACAGTGAACACACACACCTTTCTTTGAATGTTTTGTATGTTCAATATTCCTACAACAAAATACACATTAAAACCTAAATAGGGATATAGTAGTATAATTATGATGTAAAGTTCAATTAAAGAAAACGTATGAGTATACTTACAGTATAAAACTACTAAACTAGTAGTTTACTGAAACTATACTTCAAAATGTACAAAGTATTTAATTAGTAAACTATCAGTAAACCTAGAAGTTCACTTTTAGTATAATTGCAGTACAAACTACAAACATAGAGGTAAACTAGTTGTGTACTCAAAGTTTGCTACTGTTATAGTTAATGTAATGAAGATGGTGAAGTCTGATTGGCGGTCCAGTCTAAAAATGTGAGACACTATCTGACCTGCTCTTTGTCCATCTGTCCACCCCCTCAATCAAAGACTTTGACCCTAGGACAGCAGTTGAGATGTGGCATGCCAGCTGTCAGACACAGACGAGGACACAGAGGATTCAGTGAAACAGTGTTTAATATAAATCAGAGGTTTCAGACACAGGTGAATCTTGACACGTAGTAGACACAGAGACAACACAACTTTCCTTCAGGTGAGTGGTGATGCAGATGGTGACTCAGACGAAGACAATGGTAGTAGGAATTCCGATGAGGATGAAGAGGGTAAGGCAGATCAGGTAGGCAGACGAATGTAGTTCAGGTATGTGAGGAGATCGGTGCAAGACCAGACACTGAGTGATGGTGACTGGTGGCTTTATATATGGTGCTGGTGATGATGCACAGGTGTTTAGAATTCTGGTGATTGGGGAGGAGTGGGTGTGGCGTAAGTGTCCGATCCTGGGAGTGTAGCAGGTGTGGATGTGACAGTACCCCCTCCTCCACGGGCGGCTCCTGACGGCTGGGATCTTGTACGACGACGGGGTCTACCTCGGCCACGGGGAGCGGGGCGGTCTGGATGGTCTCGGTGAAAGTCAGTGAGAAGGCTGGGGTCCAGGATGTCGTTACGATTAACCCAGCAACGCTCCTCCGGGCCGTAATTCTCCCAGTCTACAAGGTACTCCAATTGAGGACCCCGTCGTCGAGAGTCGAGGATAGCTCTAACCCGGAAGATGTCGTTGTCCTCTTCGATGACTGGAGGAGGAGGCACAGCATCATCACCAGGCTCTGTGGATGGAGGAGACAAAGGTTCAGTGAAGGGTTTGAGGAGTGAGACATGGAATGAAGGTGAGATACGGTACTGTGCAGGTAGCTGGAGTCTATAGGTCACTTCGTTCAGTTGCCGTTCAATTGGGAATGGTCCAATGTATCGGGGACTCAGCTTACGGCAGGGCAGTCGGAGGCGGATGTCCCTTGTCGAGAGCCAGACTCGCTGTCCACGTTGGTATTGCGGTGTAGGTCTTCGACGAGCGTCCGCTTGCTCCTTATGCCTCCGCACTGCCCGCTGGAGATGCACGTGAGCCGAGTCCCAGACCCTCTCGCTCTGCCGGAACCAGTGATCTACCGCTGGGACCTCCGAGGGCTCACCTGACCATGGGAAGAGTGGAGGCTGATATCCGAAGACACATTGGAAAGGGGTGAGCCCGGTGGTGGATTGCTGGAGGGAATTCTGAGCGTATTCGGCCCAGGGTAGGTACTGGCTCCAACAGTCCTGGTTACGGTGGCAGTATATCCTCAGGAACCTCCCAAGTTCCTGTACCTTATGCTCCGTCTGGCCGTTGGTCTGTGGATGGTATCCCGAAGAGAGGCTGACGGACACCCCTAGAAGACGGAAGAAAGCTGACCAGACTCTGGAGATGAACTGGGGACCCCGGTTGGAGACGATGTCCTCTGGAATGCCAAAGTGGCGGAATACATTGTGGAATAGTGCCTCTGCCGCTTCAAATGCAGTGAGAAGCCCTTTGAGAGGGATGAGTTTACATGACTTTGAAAACCTGTCGACCACTACCAGCACACAGGTGTGGCCTTGAGAAAGAGGGAGGTCAGTCATGAAATCTATACCAATATGGGTCCATGGACGTTCAGGAATGGGCAGAGGCACCAGTTTACCCTCCGGGAGTCTTCTAGGGGTGTCTGCTATGGCGCAGACGGAGCATCCCTTGAGGTAGCGGACAGTATCCAGAGCCATCGACGGCCACCAGTAACGTTGTTGAAGGAGCGAGAGGGTCCGCCTCCTGCCTGGATGTCCAGATCCCGGAGAGGTATGAGCTAAGTCCAGGAGGGTAATCCGATGTTGAGGAGGGACGAAGAGTTTCCCTCCTGGACCTCCCGGCGGAGCAGGGTGTTGAAGGTTTTCTTGTTCAATCAGATGATCAATATTCCATTGGATAGGACTTACTATCATGGCTGGAGGGAGGATTGGTTCCGGAGATTCGGGTTCGGGATCTGCTTGATGAAGACGGGAGAGGGCATCGGCTCTATTGTTCTGGGAGCCAGGACGATAAGTGACCTTAAAGTTGAATCTCGTGAAGAACAAGGCCCATCTGGCTTGGCGATGATTCAGTCTCTTAGCTTCACGGAGGTATTCCAGGTTCCGGTGGTCTGTTATTACCTCGAAAGGGAACTGGGCTCCCTCCAGCCAATGACGCCATTCTTCCAGAGCCAGCTTTATGGCCAGTAGTTCACGGTTACCGATGTCATAATTCTGCTCCGCCGGGGATAGCTTCTTCGAGAAGAAGGCTCATGGATGGAGTTTTGGAGGATCCCCCTGCCGCTGGGATAGGACTGCTCTGACCCCGGTTGATGAGGCGTCCACTTCCACAATGAACTGTTGCTTGGGATCAGGGTGGACTAGGATCGGAGCAGTCTTGAAGGCCTGCTTGAGTAGGTGGAAAGCTTCAGTGGCTTCGGGGTTCCAGGACAGAGACTTGGGCCGGTTCCGGAGGAGAGAAGTTAGAGGGGAGCTGAGTAAACTGTAGTCCTTGATGAATCTTCTATAGAAGTTGGCAAAGCCCAGGAAGCGTTGGAGTTCTTTAATGGAACCAGGTTGAGGCCAGTGTGTAATGGCGTCCACCTTCCCCTGGTCCATCTTCACGCCTTGTGGGTCGATGATGTATCCCAGGAACTGGACTGAGGGCGTGTGGAACTCACATTTTTCAGATTTGAGGTAGAGATGGTGTTCCCGGAGTTTTCGGAGTACGAGTGTGACATGTTGGATGTGTTGCTCCTTGGAAGTGGAGTAGATGAGGATGTTGTCGATGTAGACAATTACGAACTGGTTAAGGTATTCTCTGAAGACTTCATTCATGTAATTTTGGAAGACGGATGGACTGTTGGATAACCCATACGGCATGACCCTGTATTCATAGTGCCCGGAAGGAGTAATGAAAGCAGTTTTCCACTCGTCTCCCTTCCGGATGCGGATTAAGTTGTAGGCGCTCCTCAAGTCCAGTTTCGTGAAGATCTTGGCTCCGCGTAGTTGTTCTAATGCCGTTGGGACCAGGGGAAGAGGATAGCTGAATTTGATGGTTTGAGAGTTGAGGTGGCGATAGTCGATACACGGCCTCAAGCCTCCGTCCTTCTTGGCCATGAAGAAAAAGCTGGAAGCGGCAGGGGAAGTAGATGGTCGGATGAACTCCTGAGCGAGGGCTTCCTGTATGTACTCCTCCATGGCCTTCTGCTCCGGGATGGACAGAGGATAGACTCGTCCTTTAGGAAGAGTTGCTCCAGGCAGGAGGTCAATGGCGCAGTCCCATGGCCTATGAGGTGGAAGTTTCGTTGCCAACCGCTTACTGAACACATCCTGGAACGCCCGATATTCAGGAGGGATGATAGGATCTACCTTGGTGTCGGGGCTCTCCACTGATGTGGACTGGACTGGTAGGGATGACTTCTTTATGGGAGAAATGACCTTGGGAATTTTAGCTGGAAGAGTGATGCAGGTACGATGACAAGACTGTCCCCATTTCAGGATCTCACCAGTGGGCCAATGGATGTGAGGTTGGTGTTGATTAAGCCAGGGGCGTCCCAGGATGATGTCTGCGGTGGATTCCTCCAGCACCATGAACGTGATGTCTTCCTCGTGCAGGAGTCCCACGCGGAGGATGATTGTGGGGGAGAAATGGTGGACACGACCCTTGCCCAGCGGCTTTCCCTGTATCGTCGTTATTTTGAGTTCGACGGGGCTTCGATGGTGTTTGGCACTTAGACGAGTTAATGTTTGCCGGTTGATGAAGTTCCCCGCCGAACCGGAGTCGATGAGGGCTTGTACTGAAACAGAAGAGTGGAGATGTCTTAGAGTAACCCAGGTTTTAGTCAGAGGAGCAGTTTGAGGCGGAATATGGATGGTACTCACCGCTGGGCGTGGAGGCTGTACTGGACAGGATGGTAAGAGGTGTCCATCTCCCCCACAATAGAGACACAGCCCGGTGTTAATCCTCCGCTGACGTTCCGATGTGGAGAGGTGTTTAGAATCCACTTGCATGGGCTCAGGTGCTGGAGGAGCGACAGATGGTATAGCGGACGGAGGAAGTACAGCGGGAGTGAGCTGATGACAGGCAGTGAGTCTCTGGGCCACTCTAATGGATTTCTGGATTAGACACTCAAGTCCCAGTGAGTCTTCATATACCACAATCAAACCTTGTATTTTATCACACAATCCGTGGCGATATGCTGTAATTAAGGCAGTTTCATTCCAGCCGCTTATGTAAGCGAGTGTACGGAAGCGCACGGCATAATCACTCACGGATTCATCTCTCTGTTGGCGAATTGTAAATAGTTGATCATGGACAGATAATGCGGAAGTTTGTTGACCAAAGACGGATTTTAACGGAGAACAGAAATTAGTGACTGATCCAATGGCAGAGGAATTAGAGTCCCAGAGAGATTGAGCCCATTGGAGAGCTTTACCTGAGAGCAGGTTGATGATAAATGCGACTCGACTGCGTTCAGTGGTGAATAAATGAGCGTTGGATTCCATGTAGAGGGAACATTGTAGTAGGAACCCGCTGCAATCCTCCGCCGTGCCGCTGTATGTCGCAGGTTTGGCCATGGGACTCGCAGGGGCAACTGAAGAAGTGACCGGCGGGGGTAGCGATGATAGAACTGTTGACAGTCGGTGAAGAAAGTTGAGTTTGTTGTATTAGTGAGGACCGGACAGCGTGAACCAGTTCAGTGAAGGGATCCGCGGTGCGGTCCTCGCCTGTATCTGGAGAGCTCTGCATTTGGTCTGGTCTTCTGTCAGACACAGACGAGGACACAGAGGATTCAGTGAAACAGTGTTTAATATAAATCAGAGGTTTCAGACACAGGTGAATCTTGACACGTAGTAGACACAGAGACAACACAACTTTCCTTCAGGTGAGTGGTGATGCAGATGGTGACTCAGACGAAGACAATGGTAGTAGGAATTCCGATGAGGATGAAGAGGGTAAGGCAGATCAGGTAGGCAGACGAATGTAGTTCAGGTATGTGAGGAGATCGGTGCAAGACCAGACACTGAGTGATGGTGACTGGTGGCTTTATATGTGGTGCTGGTGATGATGCACAGGTGTTTAGAATTCTGGTTATTGAGGACGAGTGGGTGTGGCGTAAGTGTCCGATCCTGGGAGTGTAGCAGGTGTGGTTGTGACACCAGCAGCATACGGTCAAGGAGACAAGACCTCATGGAAGATGCAGCTGCAGAGGTGTAGGAAGAGGAGTGCATCTGCTCCTTTTTTGTGGACTCAGATTAGCAGCAGTCAGTATATATGACTATGACATATGAATATATCTGTGTGACACAGCAAATCAATTAATTAAAAAGATTAAAAAAATTATAGTCTAAGAGTTATTATTACTTATAATGATTTTGTTAACAATTTGACAGCACTTAAATGTGTATTCTTACAAGTTAAATAACAATGTTTGTGTGATTTCTATTTTTCACCTTTATGAGGCAAAAAAAAAAAGCTGGTAAAAAGTTACTGTGGCTGGTGATCAAAAAAGTTAACTTCAGGCCCTGATCGACCATCTTCGTCTTCCTTGTGTGGTCAGGAAGACTTTGAGGGCTCAGATTTTAGCTGTGCAAGTGCATCAGGCCAACCTTCTCAGAACGGTTTCTATAGCACCCCTTCTCAGCAGTTTCGCAATCTCGGCACGAAGTAGATGAGCTGCTTCATCTTTTACCGTGGTTTTGACCCTGGCTCGAAAGCACGGGGGTCTGCGATCAAACTGAAGCGAATAGCCTCGTTTTATAGTGTTTATTACTAGGGGTGTAACGGTTCACAAAATTCACGGTTCGGTTCGATATGATACACTGATTCCACGGTTTGGTTCGGTTCGGTACGTTTTAGATACAGCAAAATGTAAAAACATCTCAACTTTTCTGAATGCCGCAAGCGCACCGCGGGTCATGTGACAATAACTAACCAATCAGCTTCATCCTTTCCCGTAAAAACGTTGAAAGCTCAGCCAAGATGAAGGAACAGCTGATCATAGTTGTTAATGGATTGAAATAAATTTAGTAGCAGAGCTACTGCAAGCGATTTTTAGAGCTGCAAATCCATTTATCCTTTGCTGAAATTCCCGCGTCTCATGGAGAGAGCACGTCATTGTTGCTTAGCAAAGACAGACGCCTCATGAGCGCTTCTGCCCGAGCGCTTTGGAAAGGAGGAGAAAGCGGCGCGACTAGCGTTTTCCACGCGTTTTTAGGCACGATATGTGAACGGCCACTAAGGCGCTCGCTCACTCAGCACGCGCTGAAGGCTCGTTGCAAAATGTCTAATGCATTTAACAGACCAGAAATAGAAGATCCTCCAATAACCAACAGGTCTGGTGTTTGGGTGCACTTTGGATTCCCTGTAAGCTATAATGGTGTACCGGTGTCTAAATGCTGTGGGGATAGTTTGTTGCGTGTATGTTTCTCCTTTTTTTCATCTTTTCCCAGATACTGACACAATAAGGTGATGTCGGCGTAAATTAGTTGACATGTTTCAAGTATTCCTGCTGGTGTTTTTTTTTTGTATTCCCGCTGGTGTACCCTATTGTCATGTAGCAGATGCGACATACCGGTTTTTTTTTTATCCGCCACTCTCTTGCCATCACCATTATAGCTTAAAGGGAATCCAAAGTGCACCCAAACACCAGACCTGTTGGTTATTGGAGGATCTTCTATTTCTGGTCTGTTAAACGCATTGGCCATTTTGCAACGAGCCTTCAGCGCGTACTGAGTGAGCGAGCGCCTGACTGAGTAGCCTAACATAAACATATAACTATAAGTTGGTGTTTTTTTCTTCTTTGGGAGTGTCAGGGGCGTTGCCTGTTACGTCGTTTGGGTTATTGGGCTACCTTGTTGAACGCATATCATTTTATTTCTCTTTTTTTTTTTTTTTTTTTTTTTTCAAATATAATTAATTAGTCCAACACAAATAGGTTCAATACGAATATGCGTATCGTTACACCGCTATTTATTACCCAATCTGACACACCCGGAATCACTTCCCATGCTTTTATGATTAAAGCCAGAGGAAGGATGGTATCTGGGTTCTGGCTGATGTGTGTGTGCTGCGCATAACATACAGCGCTTGCGTGTGGTCTGCACACAAAACACATCTTGCGTTTATTGACGGGGGCTCTAAGTGACTGGGTGTCACAGAGCAGCCCTTGTTTATGAGTAGGGGTGAACACTGTACAGCGGGCACATTTCCTACATTTAAAACAAACACAGCGTGAGCTGGTTTCATTGATATTGGCCGTGAATGAGTGTGTGACACTGAGCGGGCTGTGCTTATGTGTAGGAGTGAGCACTGGGGCGTTGGCATATTTCCTACATTTGCAACACCTTCGGCATGAGCCGGAAAAACAGACATAATGCTCTTTTTGAGATTTATTTGTGCGGACGTGAAAACCACCATCTTCGTCTTCCTAATGTGGCAGGGAGACTTTGAGGGCTCAGATTTCAGAGCTATCTTCTGCCTGGGTCCCCGAGGGGGAGGTGGTCTGTGGCGGCTAGAAGAGCACGAGCACTGTTGAAAATCCCTGCGCTGTGACGCTGGCTGCAGAGGCGATGGCGGCACTGTGTTCCAGCTGAGCGGCTGCTTTTTAGAGCGACCCGTCGCGGAACTAGAACACTTCGGCAGGAAGTGTCAAATAGCCTGCGAAGTGTTCTGCACCTCTGTGTACCTCTCCTCAAAGCAGCGGCAGACTGGCCATCTGTGTGATCTGGAGAATCACAGAACGGGCCGGCCCACCACCATGCAGTCATCACCTGTTTTTTTTCCCAATCCCCACTAATCTTTTTTACACTCCAGTACTGTAGGTCGCAGCAATGCACCTTTAAGTTGGATGCCAGCTGCACTGGCCGTGGCCACCAAGTAAGAAGAATAAGATGTGGAAGAGTAGGAAGAAATGAACAGCAAAGACGTTAACGTTAGGTAGAAGATGCATAGAAACATACAAACTATATTGCTTGTAGAGCTAACTCCGTGGCGCTTCTGGGGACCGTAAAACTATCAGGGTGCTGACGTGGCTTGGCCGGCGGTGGTGTAAGCGCGACCGATCTAATCTGAAGTTGTCAGAATCAGAATCAGAATGAGTTTTATTGCCAGGTATGTTCACAGATAGAAGGAATTTGTTTTCGTGACAGAAGCTCCGCAGTGCAACATAACAGCGTCAGAACAAAAAACACAATAAGGAATAAAAAATACAAATAGGTGGGTAAGGAATGACAATATACAAATTGACAATGTATGGCATGTATATTACAATGAGCATATATGTATGTACATGTATATTATGTGCAAAAATAAAAAAAATACGTGTATGTGTATATAAATATAAAGTGTATAGGTTCCACGATTATTGTCAAGTGTTCATGAGATGAATTGCCTGAGGGAAGAAACTGTTCCTGTGTCTGGTCGTTCTGGTGCTCAGTGCTCTGTAGCGTCGACCAGATGGCAACAGTTCAAAGAGGAAGTCTGCTGGATGTGTGGGTCAAGAGTGATTTTGACAGCCCTTTTGCTCACTCTGGATAAGTACAGTTCTTAAATAGAAGGGAGGGTTGTACCAATGATTCGCTCAGCTGTCCGGACTACCCTCTGTAGTCTTCTGAGGTCAGATTTAGAAGCTGAGCTGAACCAGACAGTTACTGAAGTGCAGAGGATGGATTCGATGATGGTGGAGAAGAACTGTTTCAGCAGCTCCTGTGGCAGGTTAAACTTCTTCAGCTGGCGAAGGAAGTACAACCTCTGCTGGGCCTTTTTCACAATGGAGTCAATGTGAATGTCCCACTTCAGGTCCTGAGAGACAGTGGTGCCCAGGAACCTGAATGACTCCACTGCAGTCACAGGTCTGTTCACGGTAGTGAGTGGGGGGAGAGCAGGGGGGTTTCTTCTGAAGTCCACGATCATCTCCACTATTTTGAGTTTGTTAAGCTCCAGGTTGTTGAGAGTGCACCAGACAGCCAGCTCTTTAACCTCCTGTCTGTAAGCTGACTTATCATATGCAATCATTAGTGTACAGGGAGAAGAGCAGTGGGGAGAGAACACAGCCCTGGGGAGCTCCGGTGCTGATTGTACGGGTGCTGGATTTGTATTCACCCAGCCTCACTAGCTGCTGCCTGTCTGTCAGGAAGCTGTTGATCCACTGACAGATGGAGGTGGGCACAGAGAGCTGAGTTAGTTTGGGCAAGAGGAGGTTTGGGATGATCGTGTTGAAGGCCGAGCTGAAGTCCACAAACAGGATCCTCACATAAGTCCCCGGCCTGTCTAGGTGTTTCAGAACATAATGCAGTCGGATGTTTACTGCATCGTCCACAGACCTGTTTGCCACTTTGCCACTTTGATCTCCTTTTCCAGTGTGTATTTAGCCTGTTTATACAGGACATTGTCCCCCTTCACGTAAGCATCTTCTTTGGCCTGACGGAGCTGTCTGAGTTTTGCAGTGAACCACGGTTAGTCATTGTTGTAATTTAGTTGAGTCCTGGTAGGAATGCATATATCCTCACAGAAACTGATATATGATGTTACGGTCTCTGTGAGCTCATCCAGATCGGTGGCAGCAGCTTTAAAAACACTCCAGTCAGTGAGGTCAAAACAAGATCGTAAAAAAAAGTTTACAAACACAAACACAGATTATCCAAGCCAAAAGCCAAGCTGCAATCAACATAGGGGAAACAGGAACATCAGCCACTCAGAGTAAGCAAGCTAGAGCATCAACTGGGAACACGCATACAGGAAACAATGAACGGAACACAATAAATCAAGCACAGACATTATAAAGGTTAATGGGAAATGTAGTTTGTGTTGAAATGTAAAGGTGTAGTAAGGAGTGCCCCTGGGGGAGCTTATGGACAGTCTGGCTGGTGATTGTGAGAAATTATTTGTGTCTATACTGTATGTAACTGAAATATGTTATGGTTGCATTATCAGTGATCAAGCTTTATGCAAACAAGCCTTTTGTATGTCACAGGCATTTGCCACATCTCTCAAACAGAGAACCAGGAAATGATTCTAGTTCTCTCCAGTTAGGAGTCTGTAGTCTTCTGAGGTCAGATTTAGAAGCTGAGCTGAACCAGACAGTTACTGAAGTGCAGAGGATGGATTCGATGATGGTGGAGAAGAACTGTTTCAGCAGCTCCTGTGGCAGGTTAAACTTCTTCAGCTGGCGAAGGAAGTCCAACCTCTGCTGGGCCTTTTTCATAATGGAGTCAATGTGAATGTCCCACTTCAGGTCCTGAGAGACAGTGGTGCCCAGGAACCTGAATGACTCCACTGCAGTCACAGGTCTGTTCACGGTAGTGAGTGGGGGGAGAGCAGGGGGGTTTCTTCTGAAGTCCACGATCATCTCCACTATTTTGAGTTTGTTAAGCTCCAGGTTGTTGAGAGTGCACCAGACAGCCAGCTCTTTAACCTACTGTCTGTAAGCAGACTTATCATATGCAATCATTAGTGTACAGGGAGAAGAGCAGTGGGGAGAGAACACAGCCCTGGGGAGCTCCGGTGCTGATTGTACGGGTGCTGGATTTGTATTCACCCAGCCTCACTAGCTGCTGCCTGTCTGTCAGGAAGCTGTTGATCCACTGACAGATGGAGGTGGGCACAGAGAGCTGAGTTAGTTTGGGCAAGAGGAGGTTTGGGATGATCGTGTTGAAGGCCGAGCTGAAGTCCACAAACAGGATCCTCACATAAGTCCCCGGCCTGTCTAGGTGTTTCAGAACATAATGCAGTCGGATGTTTACTGCATCGTCCACAGACCTGTTTGCCACTTTGCCACTTTGATCTCCTTTTCCAGTGTGTATTTAGCCTGTTTATACAGGACATTGTCCCCCTTCACGTAAGCATCTTCTTTGGCCTGACGGAGCTGTCTGAGTTTTGCAGTGAACCACGGTTAGTCATTGTTGTAATTTAGTTGAGTCCTGGTAGGAATGCATATATCCTCACAGAAACTGATATATGATGTTACGGTCTCTGTGAGCTCATCCAGATCGGTGGCAGCAGCTTCAAAAACACTCCAGTCATTGAGGTCAAAACAAGATCGTAAATCCTGCTCTGCTTCATTAGTCCATCTTTTAACAGTCCTTAATACAGGTTTAGCTGATTTTAGTTTCTGCCTGTAGGTCAGTATAAGATGAACCAGAAGGTGATCAGAACGTCCCAAAGCTGCTCATGGAACAGAGTGAAATGCATCCTTTATTGTTGTGTAACAGTGATCCAATATATTACTGTCTCTTGTGGGACATGTGATGTGCTGCCTGTATTTTGGCAGTTCAAGGGAGAGATTGGCTTTATTAAAGTCCCCAAGAATGATTAGAACAGAGTCCGGGTGTTGTTGTTCTGTGTCTGTGCTGAGCTGATCAGCGAGTTTCTGTAAAGCTGAGCTCACATGCGCTTGTGGAGGGATGTAAACACTCACCAGAATGAACGTGTGAAACTCCCGCGGCGAATAGAACGGCTTGCAATGAAGAGTGTTTCGAGATTTGAGCAGCACGTCTTCTTTAACACAGTTACATCTGTACACCACTGTTCATTGATGTAAAAGCATGTCCCGCCGCCGCGCGATTTCCTCGTTGATTCTGCATCGCGGTCCGCTCTGGACAGCTGAAAGCCCAGCAGATGGAGCGCGCTGTCCGGTATGGCGTCATTCAGCCAGGTTTCCATGAAACACAGAGCAGCAGAGTGTGAGAAATCCTTATTTGTCCGAGAGAGCAGAAGCAGTTCGTCCGTTTTGTTGGGTAGAGAGCGGAGATTTGCCAGATGGATGCTAGGCAACGGCGTTCGAAATCCGCATTTTCTGAGTCTCATGAGCGCGCTCAGCTCTTTTACCCCGTCTGCGTGTCCTGAAGCGCTTGATCAGCGCAGCCGCTCCGCCGACAAGAATGTCCAGCAAAACATCAGAATAGTCGAAAACCGGTGATATATCGGGAGATGTGTTTTGCCGAATGTCCAGCAATTCGTCCCTGGTGAAACTGATTGCAGGAATATAACTAAAGACAGGACAAACTAACAAAAACACAAAAACAACTGCAGAGCACATCACGGAGGCAGCCATCCTGTATCGGCGCCAGCATACATTGCAGGCTTTTGAAGGCAGCGATGGCCTAGAGCGTCATCCAGCGGAAGGTGGGCACAAGTGTGTTGCTACCGGCTCCTCGACGGCAGGAATGGAGAGGTAGCCTTTGTTTTTCGAGCTGTGCACGTTGGGAGAGCATCGACGAGACAGTAGGCCGCAGCCTAAGAGAAAATGGTGTCTTCCAGCTTTTAGTCAGCTCCTCATGGAGTTCCAGCAGAAAGGGAGCGGACCTCACGTGCTTGAGCAGCAATGCGTTTTAAATTAATGCAAAATGAAAGATTAATTTTTTGGCTTCAATATTCTCAGGGAAAATTGATGTTCCCATAGTGTAAGCTATCTTATGCAACACGAGAGGACTCTAGTAAGAGAACTCTATTATACATAAAACCATTGCAGTAGAAGTAAAACAAGAAGTCTCTTTTGTGACAGTGTCACAACCTTATTATTGATTGTAGTGTTACTAAAAATTTTGGAGCACTTCATGATTCCTTCTGCTGACCAGCTTTTTGAAGATGCTGATTTAATTTTCCAGCAGGATTTGGCTCCTGCCCCCACACTGCCGAAAGCACCAAAAGTTGGTTAAATGACCATGGTGTTGGTGTGCTTGACTGGCCAGCAAACTCACCAGAAGTAAACCCCAGAGAAAATCTATGGGCTATTGTCAAGAAGAAGATGAGAAACAAGAGACCAAACAATGCAGATGAGGTGAAGGCCACTGTCAAATAAACCTGGGCTTCCAGACCACCTCAGCAGTGCCACAAACTGATCACCTCCATGCCACGCCGAATAGAGGCAGTAATTAAAGCTAAAGGAGCCTCTACCAAGTATTGAGAACATGTACAGTAAATGAACATACTTTCCAGCAGGCCAACAATTCACAAAAAAAAATAATTTATTATTCATTATGAAGTATTCTAATTTGTTGAGAATTGGTGTTTTTTTCTTAAATGTGAGCCAAAATCATCACAATTAAAAGAACCAAAGACTTAAACTAATTCACTCTGTGCACTGAATTTATTTAATACATGAGTTACACAATTTGAGTTGAATTACTGAAATAAATTATCTTTTCCACCACATTCTAATTTATTGAGATTCACCTGTACACAAAGAACAAGTCAGGATATGAAACTCACAGTTTAAAACGTAAATCACACATACCCATAAAAACTCTTGTATACCGTACAAAAAGCTAATCTCCCTCTAATCTGCCCAGATATACCTAGTCAGATAACCCCGCCCCCATTACCTACTTTCTTACATGCTTCACAAGTGCAAGCACAAAAGTTTACAAACACAAACACAGATTATCCAAGCCAAAAGCCAAGCTGCAATCAACATAGGGGAAACAGGAACATACGCCACTCAGAGTAAGCAAGCTAGAGCATCAACTGGGAACACGCATACAGGAAACAATGAACGGAACACAATAAATCAAGCACAGACATTATAAAGGTTACTGGGAAATGTAGTTTGTGATGAAATGGTAAAGGTGTAGTAAGGAGTGCCCCTGGGGGAGCTTATGGACAGTCTGGCTGGTGATTGTGAGAAATTATTTATGTCTATTCTGTATGTAACTGAAATATGTTATGGTTGCATTATCAGTGATCAAGCCTTATGCAAACAAGCCTTTTGTATGTCACAGGCATTTGCCACGTCTCTCAAACAGAGAACCAGGAAATGATTCTAGTTCTCTCCAGTTAGGGGGAACATCACATGCTGTTTAGCTGTGTTGTGTCTCTGTCTGTGATTGCATGTAGTGAAATGGCTGAAGCAAGTGTTTCAGCAGAGCAGTTCAGCTGTTCAGTGTGCCTGGATTTGCTGAAGGATCCAGTAGCCATTCCCTGTGGACACAGTTACTGTAAGAGCTGCATTACAGGCCACTGGAATCAAGAGGATGAGAAGAGACTTTACAGCTGCCCTCAGTGCAGACAAACCTTCAGACCAAGACCTACTTTAGGTAAAAACACCATGCTGGCTGAAGTGGTGGAGAAACTAAAGAAAACTGAACTCCAAACTGTCCCTGCTGGACCTGGAGATGTGGAGTGTGACGTCTGCATCGGAAGAAAACTCAAAGCTGTAAAGTCCTGTATGGTGTGTCTGAACTCTTATTGTCAAAACCACCTTGAACAACATGAGAATCTCTTCAAAGGAAAGAAACACAATCTCATGGACGCCACTGGACGACTGCAGAAGATGATCTGCCAGAAACATGAAAAACTCCTGGACATTTACTGCCGTACTGACAAGTGTTGCATTTGTGTGCTCTGTGTGGTGGATGAACACAAAAACCACAAAACTGTCTCAAGTGCGGTGGAGAGGACCGAGAAACAGGTATGGCATTGTAGTCTGATTCTGTCTGTTGTGATCAGTGTTAGGCAAGTTACACTAAAAATGTAATCAAATTATTGATTACTGACTCCTTTTAAAAGTAATCATGTTACTGTTCTAATTACTTAATTTCACAAGTAAATTGTAATTAGTTACAATACTAGCTACGTTACTTTTTTGTCTCCTTGAAATTTATGAAGTCCCGGCATACATGCTCCCGATAAATATTTGTTATTAAAGCATCAACATTCACAAAACACTGTTATTTTTAACTGAAGCAAGCTGCTGATGCTGCGTGCATGGTTTGGCAAAGAGAGCTTCATTTATAATCTCTAAAAGACATCTCTGTTCATCATAATCTCACAAATCTATGTTATAACGCAACAGATATATGCATAATAAATCTTTATCTACAATTTGTGCGTTTTAATGAGAGGATTTGTTTGCATGCAAATTTCAACACTGCATTGCTCAATGCTACAAGCACCTGTTATAGCTTAAATAGAAACTACGCATACAATTGCACCTGTTAATCATTTATATTTTATATTAGTTCATGGAGCTTTTGTGCAATAACAATTCATGTGTTTTAGATATTTTATGTTCAGATATTTCTATTTTGTGTGAATCCCTTGAATCATTTTATTCTACCACTTCCTGCACACACACACGTCTCTGCACTCGCCTATCAAGTCTTGTCTGACGCGGTGTACTCTGTTGTGTCATGTCTCGCGGGAGAAGGTCTCTGATCCACTGGCACCTGACTCGTCAGTGCGTGTGCTACATCCTTTTTACAATCTCTAGATTATAAAACACTGCATTCTGTCAGAAATTAAACGTGGCAGTAACGTTTAGAGACCTCGGCTTGTAACTATACTCTAATTAATATTTTGAAAACTTTAAATGCATTAAAAAATTACTAAAAAAGTAATCAAATTACAGTAACTCATTACTAAGTAATGCGTTACTGCCAAACACCGGTTGCAACAACAACACATCACATTTCACATGACCTTAAAATTGTATCATTAATAGCGGTAGATTTACATTTTTAGGGTTAGGGTTAGCCTAACAACTAGACTTATCCCCCCAGCTACTTCTAGACTATAGCAGGAAGTCATTCATTTATGAGCTTTTTCATGGTTAAGAATGTCATTCATCCAGTTCTGTGGTACAAAAACAATTTGAACTTTTGTTTTCAGTCAGTGGGCCCTATTTTAACGATCTGAAACGCAAGTGTCAAAGCGCGAAGCGCAAGTAACTTTGTGGGCGGGTCTCGGCGCTGTTGCTATTTTCCCGGCGGGATAAATGGCTCTTGCGCCCGGCGCAAATCTAAAATGGGTTGGTCTGAAGTAGCTTCATTATTCATAGGTGTGGTTTGGGCGTAACGTGAAATAAACCAATCAGAGGGTCATCCAACATTCCCTTTAAAAGCAGGTGCGCAAGTTCCATTATGGATTGCTATTATTATGGCGTATTTACCAGGCGCACGCCAGGAGCGGTTCACAGCCGAGGAGACTGATGTTCTTGTAAGAGCAGTGAAAGACAGAGAAGTTGTGTTGTATGGGGATGGGAGAAACCCACCCAAAATAGTGTCGGTTAAACAAGCGTGGGAGGAAATAGCCACAATTGTTTCATCGATTTTTTTTCCTGGTTCCTGACGGACAAACCAATTTGTCAGATGTCCTTATATACATATATGACCTCAAACATGTCTGATCCTTAATTACTACAATTAGCCTGAATAATTTGTAAGCTAGATTTATGCCTATTTTTTCACATGTTCGTGGCACACCACAATGATTTCCGTCATCTCAAGTGTTAATATTTTTTTAGTGTAACAATTTATGATTTGCAAAAATAACTGTTGCATCTGTGTAGATTACATGAGCAAAGTGTATGCGCGTTGTGCACGCTATACATTATGGTCAAGCATGCGCCCTTAAAATAGCATAAGGAACAACGCGCAACGCGCCACTGACTTTAGTCTAGGTTTTTTCTGGTCAGTGGCGCAATTGTTTAATGGAACAGGAAAATAGCACCAGGGATTGTTTGCGCCGGAACACGCCTCCTTTTTTGCGCTGAACCGCTCAGGGAGCGCAAGTTCATTCACTAGTTTAGCGACGTGCTTCTGTGGAGGGAAAAGCGCGCTTTGCGCGGGTGCAAAATAGGAATGACACATGCGTCGGTGTACAAAGTCAATTGCGCTGGGTGCAAGATAGGGCCCAGTATATTTTTGTGACTTGCTGCTTTTGTCCTACAGAAATACTTGGTTCAGACACAGAGAAAATTCCAGCAGCAAATCCTGGAGCGAGAGAAGAAGCTTCAGGAGCTGAAAGAGGCTGTGAAGACTCATAAGGTGAGTTTTGAGGAAAAAGCAGCAGCGCTGGTTTAGTTAAGACTCTTCTTCAGTTGGTAATTGAGGGTGATTTTCAGTCCCACTGATGCACAGCAGACTGTGTGAGAAGCAGTAAGAGCTGATTGTATTGTGTGTCTTACAGCAATCTGCACAGACAGCAGTGGAGGACAGTGAGAGGATCTTTACTGAACTCATCATCTCCATTGAGAGAAGACGCTCTGAGGTCACACAGAAGATCAGAGATCGAGAAAAGATTGTAGTGAGTCGAGCTGAAGCACTTATAGAGCGAATAAAGCGGGAAATTGCTCAACTACGGAGAAGAGATGCTGAACTACAACACCTTTCACAGACACATAATCACACCTATTTCCTCCAGGTAACACAATGGCCCTCAGTCTTTTCATTACTGTGAGTTTTTACAGATTTTATTGACACTTGAGGATGATTTACTCTCTATGAAATATTTCTGTCTTATATTCTCTGTTTTTTTGTGTCTGTGTAGAGTTTCCAGTCTCTCCCTGTTCCTCCTGGATCTCCAGATGGTCCCAGCATCACTGACAGTTCTTTGGATGTTGTAGGAAAATCAGTCTCTAAAATGCGACAGAAACTGGAGGATTTCTGCAGAGAAGAGACCGAAAAACTTTCTGCAAGAGGTAAAATATGGGAGAATCATTATTCTATTTATCTATCTAGTTCCTTTACACTAAAACTGTATTTCATGTGTGTTGTTTTCTACAGTGACATGCATTCAGATCATTCCCACCCCAGAATATGAGAGCAGGAAAGACTTCCTGCAGTGTAAGTGATGTATGAAAAAATAGGATTGTTGTCAATAAAAAATTATATAACATTATTGCATTTTTTAAATGAATTTTTCAGATATATAGGAAAACATGAAGATTTGCACATTTGGCAAATTTATCAGAATGCACTACATCAGTGTTTTAAAATAAAAGTTGCAGTTATCAGCATTCATATCAACATGCATATCGTCCATAACAACATCCATCACATTTTGTCTATATGAAAACTAACAGATGCGTTTAATGTTTTAATAATTGAAACTACAGATTTTGGTGCACATCATGTTTTTTGTCTCCATCAGATTTCTGTCGATTTACTCTGGATCCAAACACAGTGCATAAACACCTCCATCTGCAGGAGGGGAACAGAGTTGTGACTTACACTGGAACACATCAAGAGTGGCCTGATCACCCAGACAGATTTAGTTTTTGGCATCAGGTGTTGTGTATTGAGAGAGTGCGTGAACGCTGCTATTGGGAGGTAGAATGGGGTGGGGATTATTGTGTCTGTGTATCAGTGTCTTATCAGAGTATAAGCAGAAAGGCATGGGGTGATAAGAGCCAATTTGGAAGTAATGATCAGTCCTGGAGTTTAATCTGCTCTCCTTCCAGTTACACATTCTGTGAAAATAACAAACAGACTGAACTCCCTGCAGTGTCCAACTCCAATAGGAGTAAAATAGGAGTGTATGTGGATCACAATATCGGAATTCTGTCCTTCTACAGCATCTCTGACACAATGACCCTCATCCACAGAGTTCAGACCACATTCACTCAGCCGCTCTATCCTGGGTTTAGGTTTATTTTTCCATTTATGTACAGATTATTTGGGTCAGCTGAATATCCAACAGCGAAACTGTGTGACATAAAATAGATGATCCTTGGATTCTGCACATGCTGATTTGCCTAAAATAGTTAATGGGATTTGACAGATGTTGCTGCTTAGTAACAATACACACTTGTTGATGTAACAGATTTGATTAGATATAAAATAGATAAGAGTAAAGAGCTTCAGATCTTCAGTAGGACTCTACTCTTCATAGAATAATGCATTAACATGTTTGTGGGATTGCGGCAATATTTTATGCGTGTTTAAATTTCTGAAATATAAGTTGTATTGTATTACATGGTTGATGTTATTTGGAATGTCTATGGAAGTTACGTATAGTATCTCGTTTTGAAGAAAGTACCCAGCAATATTGACTTCTCCATATTTGTTCAGTCGTTAAACAAGTGGGATGATTGAAGTATTTGTCCTCCTCCATTAATTGGACGACTGAGTAAAAAAGTGACAATGATGAGTGCTACGATTTGCCCAAAGTTGAACAGTTTTCAACTCTCAGCTAAAAAAACAAAAACAAAACAAAAAAACAATGGCAACGAACTTGTGAAATATTATGGTAGTGCATCAAAATGCAGTATCATCAGTTTTCCAATGAATATTACGTTGTGACGAGTGGGGCAGGGCCAAGAGATGTGGGAACGAGCGAGGAGGAGGAGATGGAAGGATATAAAACTGGAGCGACGACAGTGAAGGACGAGGACCAGGCCTGGGCTTTAGTTTATGTTTGCTTTTTATTTGTGCGCATCAGTCGTCCGTGAGGGGCTGATGCGCTGTTTTTGTTTATTTTTGTAATTAAAGTCTTTATTTGATTGTCCGCCAGTTCCCGCCTCCTTCTTCCCGATGATTATGGAGCAGGGACGTGCACAGGGGGGTTGCTCAGGTTGCCCGGGCAACTGCCCATATGCCCTTCTCGACTCACGTTGCCCTTCCGAGGTGGAAAAAAAATAAATTAAAAAAATCGTACAATGGATGCAGAATTTCACGTAGGCCTAGAGAAAAAATAAATAAATAAAAAAAATCGCAAAGCCTCATTCACTTCCATATTCGGGCACCCTTCCGAAAGTGAAAGTCGGTAGGGGAAGGGCAAACTCTCTTTACGTGGCTGCAGCGCTGCACGCGACCGGCACCTGAGCTGAGCCTGCATGAGCGGCCTTAGAAGGAGATTGTCCGATTGTCACGGTTGTCGGGTGAGACGACTCAACGTTGTCGGAAAAGTAATAGTAAGGTTATAATCGTAAACGAAATCGAACAAAAAAACGGAAACTAGTTGGGAAAAATTGTGTTAACTGAAATAAAAATAAAAACGAGGCATTACAAAAAACGATAACTAACCAAAACTGTAATGTGTGTTTGGCAAAGCTAACTAAAATAAAATAAAATTATAGATTAAATGTCCTTAGTTTTCGTCTTTGTCAATGTCTTTCATAGAGCAAGCGTTCAGCTGCATTTCATTTCCACTGCCATTTCCCTGCATCTCTCACTCGCGAGTCTCTCTCACATAACGTTACTCGCGCGCGCACAGCCCTCCCCTCCGTGCACACCGCGTCTCCATGAGAACGAGTGTTGGAAGCAAGTTTGCGAAAGGTTGGTATCTCGTGAAAACCATTACACAATCACACATTAAAAAGTGGTATACAAATATTTTTAATTCTGAATATAATTTTGTCAGTGTGTTTATGTCGACCCGAGAAGCGATTGCTACTTTAGAAAGTTAACTAGACGCAAGTTTGAGGTAAAATGCACTTGGGTTGTCGATGTCAAAACACTATTTAAGCTGTGATTCAAGTAAGGAATAATTGACGACGGGCCGTTGAATTATTAGAAAAATAATGCACACTTGAGGTGGTGATTCGGTCATTACTCGAAGCGGAGTCAATTATTCCTCTTATACCATGGTTACCACACCTCAAGACATCGATCAGATGATATATTTAAAGGGATTCGTTCGGTTTTTGTACTTAATCGCTATTGTGGGTAGGACTATTGGTCCCACTTTATATTAAGTGGCCTTAACTACTATGTACTTACATAAAAAAATAAGTACAATGTACTTATTGTGTTCATATTGTATTGTAAAACACTTTTGCTGCTATTGAGGTGGGATAGGGGTAAGGTTAGGGAGAGGGTTGGAGGTATGGGTAAGGGTGGGATAAGGTGTAAAGTATGGGTCAACAGTGTAATTATAAATGTAATTACAGAAATTAAATACAGATGTAATTACATGTAGTTTTTTTTTTTTTTAAATATAAGTACAATGTAAAAACATGTATGTACACAATAAGTACATTGTACTAAATGATTAATTAAAATGTAAGTACATAGTAGTTAAGGCCACTTAATATAAAGTGGGTCTGGACTATTTCTTCCGCATCTCACCCAACGCTTCTTTTGCTGGTTTCACAATGTCATTTTAAAACTTTGATAGTATTATAGTATTAATAATATATTATATATAGTATTATAGTATTAATAGTATTAATATATAATATTATAGTATTAATAATATATTATTATAGTATTAATAATATATTATAGTATTACAGTCCTTCATATAGCCTATATATTTTTTTTTGGGTGAGGGGGGGGGGGTGAGGGGGGGGGTGAGTGCCCTTTTTTAGATCAGAGCAACTGCCCCTCAAAATTCCTGTGCACGTCCCTGTTATGGAGTTTTGATTATTACATACATTATGCTATTTTTGTCTTCATTTCTAAATATTTGTATTTATCAGTATATATTACCATATATGGTCAATGCACATGCTAAAGTATATATAAAAATATCAGCACTAGTTTCCCTTATATGGAAATGTATTATATAATATATACTGTAGCCAGTGTTGGGTAGTAACTAGTTACATGTAACATAATAACGTAATTTAATTATAAAATAAAAGTAACTGCAATCAGTTACAGTTGCTGAGAAAAAATGTGTAATAAAATAACAGCTACTTATGCAAATGTTAAGGATTTCAAAGGGGGTTACATCTGCTTTATTTCACACATACAGATTTAAACATTTGAAAATTTTCAATTGATTTATATCATAAATTGCTGGGACTGCTCAAAAATATGAAACACCAATGTTTCAGGAGTTTAGAACAGGCTTATTTAATAACTCTTTTATTTCTTATATGGGTTTATGTATAGCTATGCTTCTTTTTTAAAAGATTAACAGTTTTTCCCCCCCAAGGCATTATCATAGCTATATAAAGATTTCATTTCAAAAACGGTATCACAGCTAATTAAATATTTTTAAATATGGATTTAATCTTAGAATGATCTAGAAGCAAGTCTGATTTTGTGGTGGCTGTACTTCAAAGGGGACGTTGATCTTCTGTAAGTTGGTATGATTCTTAAAGGTCTTCCTGAACGGTCTGCAACATACTTTGGTTAAAATTCCTCAGTGGTTGTGTAAAACAACCAAGCGGCTACCTTCTGGTCTCTCTCGTAAAACCAACATGGAAATTATTAAAACTGCAATTCATCGACTGGCTCCAAAAGGGAGTCAATACCATTGACTCCCCATGTTAAAATGCCCAAATTTACTTTTTAAATGCTAATGAGCTCTGCTCACCCGCCCCTTTCTTCCATGGAGGTGCAAAGGCAATTTGCAAAGAATCACAAAAAAATATAAAGTGTGCTCAGTGGCTCTGATGGCAGGAGAAAATTAAGATTCTTATGTTCTTCTATATCACAACACTACAATACACTTGCATTGCTTACAAGACATTGTCACTACAGCTGCTGGAGTGTGGAGAAAATGATGGATTTTGAACTGGATGAGGGCAAAAATTTGCTAATATTGGACAGTACTGTACATCTTCGGTTGTGGGTGGGGCCTGAACAATATGACATCATACTGCTTGAAAAATCAAAACAACTTGATAATTGAGGCGGTTTAGGATTTTGGCAGATCAATAATGGAGTGGATGGATTTTTAAATTGTAGGGTGGTTTTGTCCACACATCGCTAAGATGCATTTATATGCAAACACCAAGTAAAGGTGAATTTTGCATCCAATGTCTACTTTAAAACTGAAATATATTCTTAATTCAAGTGAAGGATTTCGAAAGCCTGACCAGTAATGTGTGTTGAGCACTACTATAAGGTTTACCTTGTCTTGTTTGCATGTTTGAAAATGATAAACAGTAGCAAACATTAAACATTTTGAAAAGTTATCAAAAAGTAAACAAATGTAATCAGTTACTTTAATAAATAATTGAAAAGTTACACTACTTATTGAATTATAAGTAGGGTAACTTGTAATCTGTAACCTATTTCGTTCCTTATGTGATGCTGATCCTCATTTGTTAAACACTCAAGCACAATCGCACAAACATGTGAGTTTGCTGATTCTTTCTACAATGTAACTGGAAGGGGGGAAAGACGATAGCATGGACAGACTCACACTTTCACATTGAAAGCAGCCTCTGAGATGTACACACAAATGCGAAGCTGTCCATTTCATTCCAATCACTTAAAATGATTGTGCCACTCAATGTAACGAGGGGCGCTGATCCTTGCGTGTAGCACACACACACTGGCAGATCAAGTGAGGCAAGCGGGATGTGTGTCAGTGTTAAATCACCCAAGCCTGACCGCTCAAACTGTGAATTTGCCATTTCTTCTTTCGAGGAATCTAGGAGGGGTGAAACATAGGTGCAGCAGGGGACCAGCGAGCGAAACAGGAAGATACTGGGGCTTTCAAATGAACGCAGAGATGCTCAATGTAACGAGAGGTGCTGATCCTCACATGCAAAACACACTGGAATTATCAAAGTGCAGTGGGGACAGCAGGGAAACCTGATTGCTTAGCTCTGTGGCTTTACTGTTTCTATCTCTAAGAGAGGAGAAATGAGAGGGCAGGGCTGCCTTCATTTAGATGTCTCTGCGTGGAGGCTACCCAGAGGCAATGCACTCATTACTCCTCTGCATGAGCCACACTCACAGCATGACATTTGCAACAATGTCACTAGAAAATTTGCTCTTTAAAGGGTTGGTTCACCCAAAAATGAAAATTATGTCATTAATAACTCACCCTTATGCTGTTCCAAACATGTAAGACCTCCTTTTATCTTCGGAACACAGTTTAAGATATTTTAGATTTAGTCCGAGAGCTCTCAGTCCCTCCATTGAAGCTGTGTGTACAGTATACTGTCCATGTCCAGAAAGGTAAGAAGAACATTATCAAAGTAGTCCATGTGACATCAGAGGTTCCATTGGAATTTTTTAAAGAATCGAAAATACATTTTGGTCCAAAAATTGCAAAAACTACGACTTTATTCAGCATTGTCTTCTCTTCCGTGTCTGTTGTGAGAGAGAGTTCAAATCAAAGCAGTCTGGATATCCGGTTTGCGAACGAATCATTCAGTTCACCAAATCGAACTGAATCTTTTTAAACGATTCGCATCTGTAATAATGAGTTCAAACAAACCAATATCCCGGAGTAATGCATGCACTCAAACAGTACACTGACTGAACTGCTGTGAAGAGAGAACTGAAGATGAACACCGAGCCGAGCCAGATAACGAGCAAAACATTTCTGTCAGACGCGTCCGATTCGTGAACTGAGGAGCTGATGATACTGCGCATGTGTGATTCAGCGTGAAGCAGACCGACACACAGGGCGTCTGAACTGAACTGATTCTTTTGGTGATTGATTCTGAACTGATTCTGTGCTAGTGTTATGAGGGCGGGTAAACCGAAGGCTTGAATCAAGTGCAGTCATCGCAAATGACGCCATTACGTCGAGCGCAAAAGAACCGCTGAACCGTTTTCTTCAAACGGTTTATTGAATCGAACTGTCCGAAAGAACTACTGATGATCCGAAAACCGATGCAACCGGTTCTTCACTCGTGAACGAGTAAGTCTATTGTTCGTTATCTGGCTCGGCTCGGTGTTCATCTTCAGTTCTCTCTTCACAGCAGTTCAGTCAGTGTACTGTTTGAGTGCATGCATTAGTCCGGGATATTGGTTTGTTTGAACTCAGAGGGAGTGTCAGCCACATTCATTCATTACAATCCGCTGTGCTATTCTAGAGGAACACCTAATACTTGAACTTGCATAAAAGAAACACTATGTACATTTTGCTGCTCTAGGAGTTAATAAACAAAACTGCATTCATCCTACGGAAGAACATTGTAACTGAAATTTCTTCTCCAATTGATGTCTATGGCAATTCATGCAGGTGTGTGTTACTCCGCAGCAGAGACAAACCAAACAGGCTACTGGGTTAAGATAAAATGGTGGTTTGGTAGATTAATTTATGATGTATTCGCTCATTATATACATATTTCAAATTTTAAACACAGAAAAAGTTACATAGTGTTGCTTTAAGCACCCAAGGGGGCCCAGAGGGACCAAGTACTTTGCAGGGAAACCCAACAGGAGGCAATAGGGCCAAACTCACAAGTCGGCCCAGCCTTAAATAATCGTTCCAAGATAATTTAGTACTGCCTCGGAACTCAGTGAAGGCCAAGAGCATACAGGAAGAAGGCAAATGCCTGAACAGTGGTTTGTGGGCCCATTCATGCAGACAGGACCCAGGCCTGTAAGGCCGGGATGTCCAGATTACAGAACCTGGTAAATGTGGATGGCGAGGCCAAGCCAACCGCCACACAGATCACTGCAATGGACACACTGCTAGACCAAGCCCGGGAAGAGGCGATGCCTCTAGTTGAGTGGGCTTTTACACCCATGGGACATTGTAGGCCCAAAGAAGAGTATGCTAGCGCAATAGCATCAACTATCCTTTTGGACAGTCTCTGCCTTGTGACCAGAAGCCTGTAAGCCCGGGATGTCCAGATTACAGAACCTGGTAAATGTGGATGGCGAGGCCAAGCCAACCACCACACAGATCACTGCAATGGACACACTGCTAGACCAAGCCCAGGAAGAGGCGATGCCTCTAGTTGAGTGGGCTTTTACACCCATGGGGTATTGTAGGCCTAAAGCAGAGTATGCTAGCGCAATAGCATCAACTATCCTTTTCATCAACAGTCTCTACTTTGTGACCAGAAGCCCTTTGGTGCGGCTGCCGAAGCATCTTATGAGCTGATCCAACTGCCTGAACAGGGCAAAGCGTTCAACACAAATGCTCAACACCCTGATGGGGCAGAGTAAATACAACTCTTAGTCTTACTCTGAAGGAGGAGGTGCTGATAGAGTTATTATATGTGCTCTGAACAGAGTAGAGAGCACTTTAGGTACATAACCATGCCTTGGCTTCGGGACAGTGATGGGGCAAGCTGAGTTGAGCCTCCTAGACCCCTTTAAAAAACTAACAACTAGGTTGTTGCTGCCCACCGATTGGCCAGCTATAGGAGCTTGAAAGGCTGCTATGACTGCTACATAGACCTTGAGCGTGGAAGGGGAAAGAACCTTATCCAACAGCTCTTTCAGGAAGGACAATATAAGAGATAAGTTTCAGTAAATAGTAAATTTTTTGAAGCATCGAGAATACATTTTGGTCCAAAAATGGCAAAAACGACGACTTTATTCAGCATTGTCTTCTCTTCCGTGTCTGTTGTGAGAGAGAGTTCAAATAAAAGCAGTCTGGATATCCAGTTTGGGAACGAATCATTCAGTTCACCAAATCGAACTGAATCGTTTTAAATGAT
This sequence comes from Carassius gibelio, assembly GCF_023724105.1. Classification (NCBI taxonomy): domain Eukaryota; kingdom Metazoa; phylum Chordata; class Actinopteri; order Cypriniformes; family Cyprinidae; genus Carassius; species Carassius gibelio. The sequence goes on from NC_068414.1 coordinate 12,794,868, forward strand.
TCGCATCTCTATTATGCATTAATCCACAAATTACTTAAGCTGTTCACTTTTTTAATGTGGCTGACACTCCCTCTGAGTTCAAACAAACCAATATCCCGGAGTAATGCATGCACTCACACAGTACACTGACTGAACTGCTTAGAAGATGAACAGCCGAGCCAGATAACGAACAATAGACTGACTTGTTTATTCTGTGAAACTTTACTGTGTATATGGAATAACCATTTCATAAAAGCAAAAAGCCCCATGAAGCCATTACAGTGAATTTATAAACAGCTTCATATCAAGCAATGCTTTGGAATTCATTTTTGGATTCACCCCAGCTGCGAGGGATCTTCGGCAGCGCGTCCCTAAAGCCCAGGACTGGTCCTCTCTCACCCTTCACTGTCGTCGCTCCTCTTTTGTATCCTTCTGGGCTCGTTTCCCCAAAACGTTCTTATCGCTAAGTAGTTCTTAACCTATTCCTTAACCTCTCTCTTAACCTTATGGCACGATTCCTGACACGTTCGTACGCTAAGTATATCTTCTGTAAGTCATACTTTCGTAAGGTTGGTCTGGACCATTCGTAAGCTCTCTCTTAGCGTTGTTTGAGCTCAAAACGCTACTGTACAGCAGTCTTTAGAAATCAGCGCAGCGAAGTGCAAGTCAAACTATGGTATGTTGACAATGTTTTGGCTCAACAATGATTTTATGTTATTTTTTAAGACTCATAATAAATTATGTTCGCACTGGATACAGGCCTTTTTTTGAAGTTGACTTTATGTGGTGGTAGTTAGTGTAGGCTTTTTTGTAATGTAGTAATTAAAGCTAATTGACAATCAATTTTTGGATAATTAAAATCTGGCAAACAATTTGTCTCTAAATGGCTAAGATCTATAAATGGCATGGTGGGTTCCAGTAAGCAACCAACTATACTGACTATGGCAGCGAACGTGTCATTGTATTGAATCAAAGACGGAGCCCGACGCGGAGCCGGACGTGGAGCCATTTAGTCCATGTAAATTTTTTTATTCGGCAAAACTTAAGCCCTTAAGACGTGGCTATATTAAAAAATAATTTTGCCTCCCAAGACAGTTCATAATGAAGCTGCTGGACCTTCTCAGACCTGCGCTTGCCAGGCTAATGCGGCAAAATTTTGCTTTTAGCCCTGAAGCCCAGCACTACTTTTTTTTTCTTTCTTTCTTTCTTTCTTTTTTTTTTTTCTACAGAGAGATTCATTGAGGTCGTGGGAGAGGGCTACAGTCTATGCAAGACCTCGGTGTGGAGGTGCGTCCACACTGTCACCAACGCCCTTCTGCGCCATGCCGGGGATTACATCCTGGTGGATGGCACACTCATCACTATCGCCAATCCATCAGTGATTGATCAGCCGTACATATCGCGAAAGGGAGACGAGGCCATAAACGTGAAGGTTATAGTGGACCATATGGGTGTGATCTCTGATCTGATGGCAATGTCCAGCAAAACTTGTTATCGGGAAACCGGGCCCTGATCTCTTCCGTGGGACTCGAGACCAGTGAGTGTAGCATGTGTCACTCATCACTCCACCGGCCTCGCTCTGTTCCCACGGCTCTCAGCCCTGCCCCACTCGTCACAAAGATATAACCTACCAACATTAATTACGAACTGCAATATCCTTATTGTGATTTTCGAATTGAAATCAAGTCTGCATGCATTGCGTGTTTTGAAGCGCGGGCACACACAAGTTGTAATAACAGTGAAGGTCCCAGATCAATGTCATTAAAAGGTTAAATCGGTCCGCATTATTAAAGAGAAAAAAACTTGCTCACTTCAATACACTATATTCTGCATGAGATTGCATACACCAGAAAATTCAAATGTTACGAAAACGGTTTCAGGTAGGTCATGTTTATTCATTTCAATCGTCTGGTTGAACTCTGCACTTTTTTCATTTGGGAAACGGTTTGTAAAAAGCATTTCACATGTACAGTGTGAGCAGGGCACAAACACAGGGTTAACTGTAACACTACAAGATTTAAACATTTCCACATAACAAAATGTACAAAAATGCACAATATTTCCTTGACGTAACATCTCTGTTTAGAGAAAAATTTCCCAAAGTTCAGAAATCTTTTGAAGATATCGCTGAACATTTCTGCCTGAACTAAATGTCATCCAGATTTTTTTGTTGTTGTTTGTTTATTTAAAACGAGACACATCTATTTATTATAATATATTTTTAAACCTATTTCACAATTATTTTCATCTCCAAACTGTTTTAGATAGTTCTGCTTTGCTTCTTATGCTTTTAAAAAAAAAAGTGTTGGATTGTGCTCCATTCTCGCGACACACACGGAAGGATCATGAGTTCATTTTCTGTGACAAAACACAGTAGCGCAGATTACAATTCACTAGAGTGAGCCTGTTACACGTTTTTATGGACACTTCATATTTTAATGTCTGTAAACAAAAATGTCAACAAAATGTTTTAGTTTTTTTTTTTATATATATATATTTTGGTGGGTCGTGAAATAGATTACACTTGTGGGTCGTGGAATGGAAAAGTTTGGGAACCCCTGCTTTGGAACACTGTTGTGATGTTTTAACCAAGCTTTGCTTTTTTTTAGCACTGTAAAAAGCAAACTAACAAAAAAAGGTCAAACTAGTAAAATATCTAAAACAACTTATACAATATATAAAAAAATCTTATATAAACAATTGTTTTACAGATCTTTCCTAGATTATTACAATGACAGACCAAAATGTTCCACAGAGAAACTGTCACGGTTGGTAAACCGTGATCTCGGGTTGTTTACACTTTGTGGTGAATTCTGTGTGTTCTGCGTCTGCACTTATTAGTTGTGCGCGTCTCCGTTAATTGTATCAGCAACAGCTGCCACTCATTACTCATCTCCTATATAATGGCTTGTCTCACGTCTTGTGTTTGCGAGATCGTTGTTTCATGTCGTTATGTTACCCCCGTCTGGCTTTAGTGTTAGTTTGCGTTTGGATGTCTGTGTTTTTCCCCAGAACCTCATCCGCTCTCCGCACGATCACTCAGCCACAGACACTTACCTTCGGCTCTATTCCCCGCAGTTCCTGTGCCACTCTCTCCTGCTGCCTCACGCCACCAAGACCCAGACTTCCCACCTACACTCCACTTCAGGCGAGTAACCCCAGAGTGCAGTCTGGACGATGGGGCGGGGCGACACTTCGAGGCGGAGCGACACGTGTCGCCCCGCCCATATTTGTTTTCCCCGCCTTTGACATTTTCCTCCGAGCCAGCAGGGGGCAGTTTGCGTTGAAACAAACAGAACGGTGGCAACTACAGCAGCAGAGTAATAACGCTATTCCGTAAATTATAAGATATTTACACAACCACTTTTACTCACAAAAGTGGTTGTGTAAATATCTTATAATATGAAATGCGATGTTCGATCATTTATTTATCCATGGTACGTTCAATTTGAATAATTATTGTTAATAATTGTTATAAATAGCTAATTTTATTGTTCTTTGTGGATTGTAACAGTACGCTCTGCACATGGCTTTAGTTCATAGGTTCGATTTTACAGAGGTATGGCATCACATTTGTCAAGTTATTTGAACAGACATGCATGAGTGTATATATTATTTGTGTGTATATTATTATTATTATTATTCTTCAGGATGACATGATCAGGAGGTGGTGGTTTTCTGTTCTCCTGGACAGCTTCACTCCGCAAATGGATGTAGCTGTTTGAATGTTGCTACATGAAACATTACTCTGTACTATATCTAGCAATATCTTGACATTTGTTCTTTTAGAGCTCAACCACTGAGGGGAGGAACTTCACCATTCACCATGTCTTCAGGCAGAGTCCAGCAAAGCAGGTTATTTGTGCACATACATTCATTAACAACTAATAATTACATGTGTGTACATGCAGAGGTATTTTAGTTATTACAGCTACATAGTTGTTCAGATGTGAAATTGGTATTATGTACAAGTACTATATTGGTCAGCACTGTGGATTATTTAATATATAGCTATCAGTTAACATCAGCATCAAAGACATTTAAAAACATTTCAGCTTAATTCATTTTCAGACAGCAGCGAGTGATTTAAATAACTTCTGTTTGCGACCTAATGTGGATTTTGTTCACCATATAAGACAGAAATATTCATATTCAATGTAAAAGATCTTCATGTGGATCATGCATACAAATATATACAAATATATCACTGGATTATTACAATTAATGGCAAAATGAATGTGTGGAAATGTAAACTAATATATCCTACTGACACACAACAGCAAAAGATATAAATAATTGGCTTAAAACAGTTTTTTTTTTTCAATGTGAAAATACTAACATGCCTTATACTTCTGCACAGTACTGTATATATTAACATTTTATTAGTGTTATTATAAAAGAATGAGTATGCAGTTGTGACAACAATCTATAGAGTTTTTAGAGAGTTTTAAAGCACGGTTGTCTGTAGTCAGTGTTTATATAATGTTTAATAACTTTTATATACATGTATAAATAAACCTATGTATGTTTTTGATTCAACGGCTTCCCCTGGAAATCCTCAGGGAAGTTATTTTGTCGGCGGGTGACTCTGCATATTTGACACTTTCTCTGGTTTGCAGATGGTTAAGGGATGTGTTCCGAAGTTTTTCGGAAAGCGGCACAGTTTGCCTGGCTAGACAGTAAGATTTCCCCGTTTAATGCTCATTCTCCAATTGAATTTTGTAGTAGAAGGCTGTTAAACTTTTTTTGTATTATTATTATTATTATCTTTCATGTATTTTGTCTTTACACTATAAGTTGTGGCCAACTGGAAGAATTGTCCTCCTGTCTCCTGACCGGAACGAGTTCAGACGGATGTACAGCATCAGGGAATGCTTGCAGTGCAGAGCCCTTTTCAAGTTTAACCCACCAGGGTACAGGGAAGAGACCGGCGTGGTGATCTTCTGGGCTTTTGTTTACACAGGATTTTGTTCCAAGGACCGTTTTTTTTTTTTTTTGCGGCATGAAACACATTTGTGTGTTAAGTTAATTGAAGGGAAATAGAGAATGGACTGAGATCAACTGGTTTTGATGTATTAATTGATTTAATTTAAAGTTAAACTTTGCAGTGTATAATGTTTTAATAAAAAAGCTATGGAAAACACGTTTCTCATATTTGATGATAACATCATTTGCTATGCATTGCTCATAATGGATTCTTTATTAAGTTGTTACAGGATTGTGAGGATTAATGAGGTTTTCAGTAGTGCAGTTCAGAAAACAAATAACAGAAAGTAACAAGGTGTTTTGGGGCAAGTACATTAGAACCTGTATAGTTCCTTCCTTGCAAAAAGTAACCATGGATTTATTGTAGTAAAATTATTTGTTGGCATATTAATTACTGTGAGCTGTAATTATAAAAACACCATAGTTTTACTATAGTTACTGTAGCAGAACCATGGTAAATTTTCGTAGGGGCCAAGGGAATGTTCAGAATATTATTGGTAACGTTCAGAGACTGGTGACAATTTGTTTCACACACACGCATATATATATATATAATTTGAATATATAAATCAAGGTACTCCATGACTATCTACATAACCATACTTCGCATAATATTGCCGTGTCATTTTCAAACCAGCGAGTAATGCCGAGGTAGCGTCTACACTACAGCCGTTGAGGGAGTAGACCATTTATTTCTATTCTGTTCGTCGTAATCCAAAACTCTTTGTATTTATACGGGATGTTGTGGAAATGCAACAATAAATGCAAAAACACAACATTTATATTCACTTTTTAATTTATATTAAAAGTTTATTCTTCTGAGTGTCTACCTCCGCATTCCAATCCTGCTAATAGCGTCATAATTCTCTATACCAATAAGCTGTAAAATCGTCACTCATCTGTACACCAATAAACGCTGAGGTGGGCGGGGCGACACGTGTCGCTCCGCCCCAACGTGTCGCCCCGCCCCATCGTCCAGACTGCACTCTGGGATACTTGCTTCAGGCTGGATTCCTCACCAACCACCGTCTCCCTGGAGTGTTATCGTCCCATCGTCTTTGTGTATCATTGTTCTACTTGTCTTCATCTCATTAAATCCTGTTAACTCGCATTTGTTTCCGGACTGTCTTTCACCAGCCGTCACAGAAACACCCCAGCAAACAATCGGACGTCTTTTGACCGGTGAAAAGACGTCCATCCGAGACGTCCCGTCATGGTTGAAAAATAGTTCCAAAATGAAAGTTGAACCGACGTCTTTTAGACGTGAACTGCACGTCTTTTCTGCACGTCCCTGGACGTCTAAATGCGTCGTCTTCTGGACGTCTAAATGCGCCGATTTCTGGACTTCGTTGTCTTCTGGATTTTTAAATGCGTTGCTGCATAGTTTAAGTGTGTATATATATATATATATATATATATATATATATATATATATATATATATATATATATATATATATATATATAAGCCTGCATATAAAATAATCACACGCCCACTGTGTAACATCGTGAAAGGCAATCAATTATGTCTTGAGGTTTAACACATCTTGACAGAAGTTCAAGACCGGTCCAGTCAGACATGAACATCCATAAAACATCTTAATCAAGAGCAAGGGCGTAACTTTGGGTCTACCATTGGGGGGGTTACACTCGCGGCATATGAATAATTTTCTTGTGTAAAAGGTAACATGCTAATTTACACTACAGATTATTTAAAATATGATACTATCTTTCTTGCTGGCAAATGAAATTAATAAAGAAAACGAACAAAAGTATTAATTCTGAATATTTCATATTATTTTAATCTGAATGATGTTATGATATTAAGGGGGTTATATTAGTTGGATCTGATTTTTGGGGGGGTCATGACCCCCGTAACCCCCCTGCAAATTACGCGCATGATCAAGAGTACATCACTAACAATAACACATTATTTGTGGACATATGCAAAAAAAAAGAAGCATTTTCTGATTTAGCACATTTTATTGTTTTTGAACAGTTTAGCATCTGTTAACCAAAATAAAATACTAAATACAAAAATACTGTATTATTATATAAAGGGAAAATTCTTTCATTTACTCACCCTCATGTTTCAAACCTGTATACCTTTCTGTGTTCTGACCATATTGTTTTCATGTTTGCTTTACTGGGACAATGACAAATAAGAATCTTCAAGATGATAATATATTTAAAAATGTGTTTTTCAATGTTATCTTTGTATCCATTTTGGATTTCTGAAATAAGTTTACAGGCCTACCATTTTTTTCATCAGAAATATGATTTAATGAGGGCCATCACTGAATAAAAAGTGCTGAAATACTCAATCTTAAAGTCCATTATTATTGTTAAAAATTTATATTTGCAGTGTTTATTAATGTTTTTTATATATAATATAAATCAATATTAATTGCATTTATTTTAAAATACTTTAATCATATAATATTAAGAACATTATTAATATTTGAACATGTGGCATAAACACCTTGCAGGAGCCATTGTTGTCATGTGACAAGAATATCATAAAACATAAGACCCTCATCATAAAACATGTTTGAAAACATTGCTATTTATGAAATCAATGTGGTGTCAATGATTTTATACTGTATAGAACCGACATGAATTCAAATATTACATTTCTGAGAATGTTTTCTACTAGAATGTTAAAATATGGTTTCTTTTTATCAATTCTTTTTTAATCTTGTCATTGACTTACACAGTTGTCTCATAAACACAAAGATATTTGGAAGAATGTTTGTAACCAAGCAGATCTCACAATCCATTAACTGCCACAGTAGGAAAAATTATTATGATCGTAACATGAGGGTGAGAAAATTATGACTATTTTCATTTTTGGGTGAAATATCCCTTAAACACACTACAGTTGTTTGGCTCATTTCTTGTAACCTCCACCCCCATCTCTTCCCGGAACAAGCTTCAGGTGTTCTGTCATTGCTGCATCCACTTCAGAGTCTCCACCTTTTCACAGCATCTGAGGCAAGAGAATACATTTCTTTTTAAAATAAATAAAATAAAACATTTGAGATAAATGACATGCACTTTTTTTCAAAATATCTTTATGGTCTACAGCTAAAAAAAAAACCCTTGGATCAAGATGAATGAATCATAAATGAAACATTAGGAAAAAAATGTAATCAACAAGCATTAGATTTTATTTTTATTGTACAAAAGGTGTTACGCTTTAATGTGATGCCCTTGAGAAACACTCACAGTGTAACTGTGAGAAAGTGAACAGGACATTTCTGATAAGACAGGAGGGCTGTGATGTCCCCTGAATAATTAATTAAAGCGTGCCAATAAAAATTACATCAATATAAGTAACTTTTAGCCTTCTAACGTTAGCTAATTTTAGCCATACTCAGTGAATTTCAGTTGACAAGGTGGGCATCATTTCTCTCGGTTCCTTTGTGTCAAACAAGTAAAACTCAAGCACGTTAATCAAATAATACAAAATGTACTTACACAACAGTAGATTTTATATAATTTATATCGATACATCTCAGTCCTCTTCGAGTCCTCTCCTCCTCGTGGTTGCCTGCTCAATATACCGGAACTTCCGGAAGGGAACTTCCGCAAGAAAGCGAGATCTCGCGAGATAATCTATCCTATCGCGGGATTTTGTAATATCACGAAAACATCAGTATGTTTTGTGTCTATCTTGGCAGCACCGTTTTGGCAATTACATTCAACTCAGACCGAGATTGTGACCCGGTATATATCTGTTTCACATGTATATGCATAGATTCAATAAAAATAATAACAACAAATACATAAAACAGGTTGAAATAATGACTAAATTGCAGCATTGATTTGCAATCACTTACCCACACTGGGCTCTTTGTGATTATAATTTTTTTTTAACAAGATAAAGTGAATATATTTACTTTGTATATAATTTTTTTTTCCTGCTAGTCTTGCCTGGACATCTTTTCACAAACCATGACGAGACGTTTAAAAGACGTCAGTGGACGTCTATTCACAACCTCTTTAAAACCTCTTAAAAACTACTTGGTGCACTTTAATTAAATATTGCAGTATTAATCAAGGTGTAAGCACAGCTTTTGCATATTCCACAAGGATTTCACAGAGGGTCATGATGGACGTGTAACGCACGTGTAAATGACGTCACTAGGTGACGTCCTCTCACAACCGATTCACAACACGGGTAAATATTGAACTACATTTATCTAAAAGTCAAAGAAACAATTATACATGAAACCCCATAGAACTATAAACGTGTACAAACATATCTGAATGCATTTTTAGGAAATCTTCTGCGTTACGTATTTCTACCGATTTATGCCGTCCTACCGCGACTATTTTTGGCCGGCCACACGACGTCGCCGTCGGACCAATGTTTGCTGGGACAGTTTTTTTACAAATGATTACAATCAAAAGTATTCAATAAAGTGTCAAAGTGTTCAAGTCTGTAACTTAACTTTTTATTTTTGAAAGACAAAAATGCTTTATAAAATGTACATTTTACATTTCAATTTTTGACGAAATACAACACATATTTTAAATGAAATACATATAAAACTTGAAATACTGTGTGAACAGAACAGTTTCATAATTTTTTTTATAAAATGTTTAATTAAATGCTCTAAACTTAAAACTGAAGAAAAACAAAACTCATATATCTACAAGACCGTCACTGTTTCACTCCACTATTGATTCTAAAGAATATTATTATTCATGAAAATTACATTATCAATGAAGTCTTCATACAAAGTTCTTCAGAGACCCCAGGAGGAATTGAAAAAACGGAAAATTGCATTTCCACCTATTCACCATTTTCTATGCCACATGACGCTTTGCGCAAATTATGGGAGTAACTTCCGTGTACACTGTACCAATCAGTAAAAGGTTCACTCTGTGAAAGCAATAAGCATTTTCAAAAACTGGTTACAATGAGTCGACATTATTTAACTCACTCTTTAACAACCGATCATTAAAAGGAAATTTAAGTGTACAAGCACTAACAAATTACTTTCAACATACCATGATTAACTCCAAAATATCCACAGCAATATTATGTATGTGTTAAATATAATTACACTGTATAAATGGCACTTTCCTGTATGATAATAAGCTGCTACTGCACTGCTACTAACTGGCAAACAAAAAAATTTACATTTAACTTATTACCAATAAATATAAATCATGCTGATATATGGTTTCTTTTTCTACACGTTGGATATTAAAAAAAAAGTATGTGATTTTAAACTAGTTGTTTTTGGAAACACTAAATGTTAGTTTTGAACTACAGAGTTCTGACATACTTTATTTATTTAGTTATTTATTAAGATGTACAATGACTTAGTATGTGTCAATACATCAAAGAAAAAGGGCTTCCTCTTGACATGACCTCTCTACACTGTAACTGATTACTGCCAGCTACAGCCAACTCTGTACCCTATATATTTTACATTAACACTGATGTTGACCATAAAAATTGAGGTATATATCACTTGTCAACATTTTTTGCACAAGCAATTAACTGCAACATTTATCTTCCTTGAAAACTATTAGTCTATAATGTAAGAAGTCAACATAAAATGCATGGACATTTTGAAGTATTTGTGTGTTGAAGTATTCCCTGTGGTCACAGTTACTGTATGAGCTGCATTAAACAATGCTGGAATCAAGAGGATGAGAAGAGAGTTTACAGCTGCCCTCAGTGCAGACAGACCTTCAGACCAAGACCTGCTTTAAAGAAAAGCACCATGCTGGCTGAAGTGGTGGAGTAGAAGACTGATCTCCAAACTGGTATTCTTGCTGGACCTGGAGATGCGGAGTGTGACATCTGTACTGGAAGAAAACAAAAAGCAGTGAAGTCCTGTCTGGTGTGTCTTAACTCTTTCTGTCAAAATCACCTTGAACAGCATGAGAATCTCTTCAGAGGACAGAGACATGATTTAATAGACGGCACTGGACGGCTGCAGGAGATGATCTGCCGTAAACATAAAAAACTGCTGGACATTTACTGCCGCACTGACCAGAGGTGTATATGTGTTCTCTGTATGGTGGATGAACACAAAAATCATGATATTGTATCAACTGCAGCAGAGAGGACAGAGAAACAGGTACAGGAAATTTATTTTGCTGATTTTGTGCACTTTTCTAAAACTACTAAAATCATTAAACCGCCGTCATTCTTTATTGAAGAGTAACAGTGATTAAAAAAATTTATAGCAAATAGATCATTATTAAAAGACAAATATTAATAATTAATTATGTATGGTTCATAATGATTAAAGGTCATGAAACCCTGTTGCAGCAGCGGTGAACACAAGATATTTTTAAAAGAGCGCCAAAACCACGAGTCATCATAGAAATTGTGCCATACACATCAAATTGATCTTTGAATGTTAAAGTACATTATTTAAACAGATCAATGATAACCCTAAAATCTCATTTATAACATCAAAAATAAAGACTTGTGTGTTTATATTATGTAACATAGACTAAAAGCCTTAATTAAATGTTAAGTTAAATTAACATTGAGTGATATTTCAAAATTATGTAATTTTGACAGATAACAAATATTCTAAGAGAGACGAAAAGTAATCCGATCTAGCAGTTTTTAACACTTTTCTGTAGAATAGGTTACTTTCCCGCCAAGCAATACAAAATACCTCTAGTATTGTTTTCCTCCAGCTGCACTCCATTTTCCGGGCTGATCTCTTTAGGGAGCGAGTGTGCTTATATTTTCCTGTTATTTATATTTATACTACAGTAGTCCACGAAAAACAATGTTGATCTGCTGTGGTACAAGTCCTTGTGGAGATGGTAAGAATGCCATCTTTCTCTTGTTCCGTTGTTGTCAGAAGAATTGACAGAGCAGCCATCAAGTCTTAGACAATGTTCTAGGTTATTACATGCAGTAAGTAATAGTTTTTAGATCCTATAATTAACACCTGTTTTTTTTTTCAGAATTGAACAGTATGAAATTACTTGTCATCCAGTTTTTTTTATATCAACTATGCATTCCGTTTTCAAATTGGTATGTTTCAGTATAATCAGCATAACAGTGAAAGCTAACACCGTGTTTGCTGATGATATCACCCAAGGGCAACATGTAAAGCGTGAAGAGTAACGACCCTAGTACTGAGCCTTGAGGTACTCCATACTGCACTTGTGATCGATATTATACCTCTTCATTCACTGCTACATCATATAAGTATGATTTAAACCATTCTAATGCACTGCCATTAATGCCAACAAAGTTTTCTAGTCTATGCAAAAGAATGTTGTGGTCAATAGTGTCAAACACAGTGCTAAGATCCAATAGAAATAATAGAGAGATACAACCACTATAAGATAATAAGAGCAGGTAATTTGTAACTCTAAGAAGAGCCATCTCAGTATTATAATAAGGTCTAAATCATGACTGGAAATCCTCACAGATACCATTTTTCTCTAAGAAGGAATATTTTAATCAGGACCACTTCTGTCAAGTATATTTTATACAATTATATTGCATACAGTTAGTGTTAGTGGTATGGTTATGTTCTGGGCAACACTCCACACGCCTGTCCATGCAGCCATGCTTGGACAGAGCGGGGAGAGCAGCAAGAAAAAAAAACCTCGGGTACAGAACAGAACCATTATAAGCATACATAATTACAATTCACAATTACATGAGTTGTAAACAAAATGTGATAGAGAGTGCTTCCAATGAAGAGACTGTAAAGATAGAACAAAGTTAGATCAGATTAAAGGTTCAGTTGGTGGAGTTGGGGTTGGAGGAGGGAGTTAATTGCAAGCAGTGATGAGATGGAAGAGACACTGACGAATAGACCGCATGTGATAGGTGTCAAGACTGGAATGGTACACGTCAGAAACAGCTGACTGTCGGCTGATGCATGCGTGACTAACATGGCCTGACTGAACTAACGCGATGCTCAATAATTGTGAGGATATTACCTTTTCTAGTTTCTTGGCCAGAAAGGGAGTTTTGAGATCATTCTGTAGTTAACTAGTTCTTTGGGGTCAAGTTGTGTTTTTTTGATGAGAGGCTTAATAACAGGTCAAGGTTTTGGGGACATATCCTAATGACAATGAAGATTAGTAATAGTCAGAAGAGAATCTATGGCTTTTGGATGCACCTCTTTTAGGAGCTTAGATGGAATAGGGTCTAACATACATGTTGTTGGTTTAGATGATTTAACAAGTTTATACAATTCTTCCTCTCATACAGTAGAGAATGAGTGGAGCTGTTCCTCAGGGGATCTATAGTGCACTGTCTGATGCGATAATGTAACTAATAGCTGCATTGTTACAATTTTATCTCTAATAGTATCGATGTTAGAAGTAACATAGTTCATAAAGTCATTACTGCTGTGATGTTGGGAAATTTCAACACTTGTTGATGCCTTATTTTTCGTTAATTTAGCCACTGTATTGAATAAATACCTAGGGGTTATGTTTGTTTTCTTCTAAAAGAGACGAAAAGTAATCCGATCTAGCAGTTTTTAATGCTTTTCTGTAGAATAGGTTATTTCCCCCCAAGCAATACAAAAAAAAACTCTAGTATTGTTTTCCTCCAGCTGCGCTCCATTTTCCGGGCTGATCTCCTTAGGGGTGTGAGTGTGCTTATATGTCTGACAATACATTTATGTGCTGGCCATGCCATCTCATTTGAGCTTGATATATGCTAGTTGGGTGATCTTTTTCTTATCCTCATTATATAGGCCAGTTCAATGGCAGTAATGCACTTGTGATGGGACACTGTTTTCCATGCCAACTGTTGATGCAATGATGAGCATATCACAGTTGAAGGAGAACACCTCTGTTTAAAGAAGTGGTTAAACAACCATGGTTAGCTAAGATATAGCAAACAAGGCACTGTGTAATCTGGCTGTATTTGTGAAAAAACGTGTGCCAGTACAAATCAACCCAAAGAAATGAATCAGCTAAGGGCAAGATAATAAGAGATAAAACAAGGCACAGGTGGGGCTCATCAATAAATGTATCTATAGAAACAAACTAGATACAGGAAAAACAACAGAGAGAAATCTGAAGGTATGTTTATACAACAACTAAAAACAAAAGGTTTCCTTTTGACAACATTGAAAAAACTATCCCCATTCACACAGAACAGCAAAAACAACTAAAATGCAGTATTATGCCTGCCAGGCCAGTGGCTGGAAGTCAGAACCGTTACTGCATTAATATACTTAAAGGAGACACCGGATGCTAAATTCACTTAACATGTTATTTGAACATAAATTTGTGTTGGAACTGTATGTACAGCTCCACCTTATAATGATACAAATCCACCCAGTGTTTTTTTTTTTTAACATCCCTGTTTTAAAGTCCCTTTTCTCAAATCAGGCTGTTCTGAGATTCCTGTTCACTTTACTTAAATGGCCTCCACAGTTACCAGTTACATTATTAACACAAATAGCAACAATGGCTTTATTAGGCTGCTTTAGAGGAATTGTTCACCCAATAATGAAAATTCAGTTTATGTTCTAAACCTGTATGTGATTTCGCGAATTGGAAATCCTGATGTGTGGGGGGAACCCCGAGGACAACCACGCACGCGCTCTTGAGATTTTTTTTTTTTTTTTTTTTACATTTACATTTACATTTACATTTTTATTCATTTAGCTGACACTTTTATCCAAAGCGACTTACAATTGCTATATATATTTCAGAGGTCACACGCCTCTGGAGCAACAAGGGGTTAAGTGTCTTGCTCAGGGACACATTGGTGATTCGAACCCGGGTCTTTCACAAAAAAAAAAATACGTTGTGTATTATCCACTGCTCCAACACCGCCCCCCACGTGAGATGAAACAATATCCAATCAGAAAGCGAGATGATGGAAGACCGAAGCAGTCATGGTGCAACGTGTTGTGTATAAAATCATTCCAAACACTATCATTGAAATGTCTTCCTCCATATCGTCCCCCATGATTATTCTGAAATTTCGCGAGATTTTGCAAGACTTCCTGTGTTCACAGTGAGACTCTGGTTGAAAATCGGTTTGTGTGTGGTGTGCTGTCTTTGTCACATCACGGCACACAACACACTATAGGAGCAAAACGGTTAAATCAAGGATTTTTTTATCCTCATGTTTGTGGTCTATCATATTTTGAAAATCTTATAAGATGTAAAAAATCTTTTGGTGTGTACCCAGCATAGCTCATGTTTTTCATGCTGTTTGTATTTCAAGTAAAAAAAAAAAAAAATTTGAGTCCCTCTCCTTCAGAATTTGTGAAATTTTTACTTTTTGAATATTGTTCTTTGCACAACCATTTCTAGATTACTCCAGACCGAAGTGAAGAGTAAAGGTGAATGTAGACATACTGGCCAGAAATCACCTGATAGATACATGCACATATCATTCAAAGGTCAAATATAGAATAAATGGTTAATATGGCCCTGCACGGAAGAGAGTCTTGGGGTGAGCAGAGCTAACTAACATATAAAGGAACACTCCATTAACAAAAAAAAAAAAGACTCATTTTCCAACTCCCCTAGAGTTATACAGTTGAGTTTTACCATTTTCGAATCCATTCAGTCAATCTCCAGGTCTGGCGGTAGCACTTTTAGCTTAGCTTAGCATAGATCATTTAATCTGATTAGACCTTTAGCATCTCGTTTAAAAATGACCAAAGAGTTTCTGAATTTTCCTATTCATACCTTGACTCTTCTGTAGTTACATCGTGTACCTAGACCAACGGAAATGAAAAGTTCAGATTTTCTATGCCGATATGGCTAGGAACTATACTCTCATTCCAGCATTATAATCAAGGAACTTTGCTGCTGTACCATGGGTGCAGCAGGCGCAGTGATATTACGCAGCACCAGAAAATAGTGCCCAGAAACTCTGCTAAAATGGTCATCTGATGAACCCTTTAAACTTAAGAATGTGCATGTTGTTCTCTGTCCCTGAGATAGTGCTGATCTAATGAGGCATTCACTGTAAAATAAAATAAATAAAAACACACCACTTGAACACCACTGGCCAAACAGGTGCATTAGCCTGATTCTATTGGGCTTCAGGAAAGATTTAAAAAAGTCTTCCCTCTTTCAGGGAACTGAGGTTACATGTGTAACCAGAGACATTCTGTGTGATCAATAAACAAAGGCAGGAGGCCTAAAAAAAAAAAAAAAAAAGATTTTAAACATCAATCATATTTCTATAATTAGTTTTTTCCTATAGAAACATTTGGGTAATACACAGAGCAAATACCAGCAGCAAATCAAGGAGAGAGAGAAGAAGCTTCAGGAGCTGGAAGAGGCTGTAAGGACTCACATGGTGAGTTTTGAGAAGAAAAATATCTACTGCTTTCAGACTCAGTCAAGCAGATGATCATAGATCGAGAAAAGACTATTGTGAGTCAAGCTGCAGGACACATGAAGCAACTGGAGCAGGAGATTGATGAACTGAGGAAGAGAAACACTGAGCTGGAGCAACTTTCACACACACATGATCACATACATTTCCTCCAGGTAACACCATGATCTTTAGGCTATTCTTTAAAGCTTTTTCTGCTTCTGTGTGATTTTCTTCTTTCTTTGTTTTTGTGTCTATGTAGAGTTATCGTTTTTTCCCAGTTCGTCCTGGATCTCCAGATTACCCCAAATTCAGTAAGAGCTCTTTTGGTGATGTAAGAAAATCAGTTTCTCATCTGAGACAGAAACTGGAGGGTTTCTGCACAAAGGAGATTGAAAAACTATTTCATCAATTTACCGCCCTAGACAATATTTGACCACTTGCCCCGTGCCTCAGCCCATTCACCATTGAGTTTAAACATTTACAGTACACAGAAACAGCATAGCTAGATATTTCAAAAGTGCATCTGAAGAGAGAAATGAAAGGAGTATATGTGCCATACCATTTCTTAATGTTAGATACAGAAAAATAACCTTATTTTAAATCGTTTCCTGCACAAAACTAATACAGTTGTGTCTGAACACTTCTCTAGTTACTGTTTATCATAAAAATTTAATTTTAATTTTAATTTAATTTCCAGTGGATGGCAGCAATGTTCAACTAAACTATAGCCCTTTCTTTCGTCGCCACAAATTTAGCTGGAAAACATACATCTTCAAGTGGATTTTACATAAAATGTTGCTATTTTGAATAATTATTAAATTAGCTGATTCAAATAAAAAAAAAAAAATACCCAAATACTAAAAAACATTGTTATTATGCTATTTTAAACTTTTAGACTAGGCTTTCTAGACTAGGCCAACATAAAGTTTACCTCATCTAGTTTATTTATTTATATAACTCTGTCTTTGTCCCGTTTTCTTGTTCTTCTCTTCTTTTTTTTCTTCCCTTGGCACCAGAAGGTTTCAGTCTTTTTGTCATAGAGGTCATTTATTAGTGAATGCAGGGGAATATTGATCATGCTTCAGACCGGGGTGAGCCTGGAGAGCACTAAAGCAGTACACTAAGCAGCACTGCACTCACAAACGCTGCTTTATCAGGCATCACAGGCACCTGATGAAATTAAAATGAGACCAATCTGACCAATCACCGCAGATTAGCGTCATGCAAAGGAGGGGTTTGGAAAAATTAATCGCTGAGCGAATCGTTTGGGAGTCATTGAGCAAGTAAGGTAAAAAATAAATGCATATTATAAGAGAATGGAAGGGTTTTTTGACCTTGAATGCATGTCGACCTGTTGTTGGGGACTCCCAAAACCAAAATATGAACCTTTCATTACCCTATTGGCCCCTAAAAGGCAGGGGCGGAGCTAGCCATGGCCACCATGGAAATTATCACGGCCACCCCACTGGCCAGTGGCCACCCATAAATAATAATAATAGTTTATTAGATTTTGATCAAAATTACCTCGATCGATCACGGCAAAACGATTACGTTCGGACTGCGAAACTATCGCGAGAGTTTCTTTCAAGCGTTTGTAAAAAGTCGAGGACTGAGAGAGGACGAGGAGTGAAACTTCGCTTTTGTGCCTGGTTCAACTCGTGTTTGAGCACACAAGCACATCTTTTCAGGTGAGTTATTAAAGTCAGATAAATTATTATTTTAGGTCCATTCAACTATTTGTGTCTGAAGTTTTATCATTGTCCTGTGTAAAAAACAGGTAACGTAGGGAGCAGTTAACTTAGCTTGCTTCATATTAGCTGACTCGGATGCTCAAAACTATGTTTATTTTATCTCTAAATATATAAATGTATGTTTTAATCATGAAACATTTAATGTGATTCAACATACCAATATAATTACTAGCTTCTAAGTCGATTTTATATACAGTAACGTTACTTTTCAATGTAAACATGGTAACGTTAGATGGATGTGAATAACTGTTGCGCTCTCATCATATTTGCGTCGTCACGCGCATGACGCAGAGTTCTAGATAAGACAAGATAAAATTAGGTACCTACAACAAAAACATCGAATTTTTGCTCAATAATAATCCTAATTATTTAGAATTATTATTTTAATTTATTTGCTGTTTTCCAACATGTTAATGTTGATATGTTTTGCTTATGTTTTGATTTGTATTTATTTCAGTCAGTCAGTGAAATGTGTTCTGTTTTTAAAGTGAATTTCTTAAGTTTTATTTTATTAAATAACTTGAGGGTGAGTAAGACTATGACACTCAGAAAAAAAAATGCCATTTTAGGCTAGCTATTGTTCATTATACATCATTGTGATTTGGGCACATACAATACAAACACATACAAACATCTGATGTGCTGAACATGTTCCTGGAGAGAAGAAGAAAAAATCTATATGTCATCCAGGTAGACGTATATGAACTGATCGACCATGTCTCTCAGTACGTCGTTAACGAGTGCTTGGAAAACTGTGGGGGAATTGGATAGCCCAAACAGCATAACCAGATACTCAAAATGCCCCCTGGGAGTATTAAACGTGGTCTTCCACTCATCCCCCTCCCTTATGCGAACCAAGTGATACGCATTCTGCTGTGGGCGAGATGCAGTAGTGGTGGTCGGTGATGGTGTAGGCCTCCGGAGCAGACTGAGATCCCGCAGCTGTTCTGCATGTGCAGAGTTTAACTGTAAAAATGCAGTTCTGCCGACATCCAGCAGAAACTCAAAACTGTATGCGCGCTTAAAGACAGGTAGACATCTTGGGAACTACAGCCACATATACTACATATACTGCAGTAAAATAAATTGATGGAAGCTCCATTATAAATTTCTCATTTTTAATTCCAGTAAATCCTATAGCTGAACATCTGGAGATTTAATTATTTGTATTTTTATTTTATTTTCAATTTCATTTATACGGCTGGGTAATATTATATATTTAAATAAATTGTGAACATTTATGGAGATTAATGATTGGTTTTGTTTTTGTATTTTTGTTTGTTTGTATTGGTTGGATTTCATATACAGTGAGTTATATTATAATACTTTAATAAAATAAATTGATGAAAGCCACATGATAAATTTCTGAATTGCTGAACATTGATTTAGATGGATTGAACGTGGAAACTGAAACGTGGAAACTGAAACAAGGAAACAAGGAAATAATCAAAAGGTTTAGGGAGGGAGGGCTTTATTAACCCAATAAGGCAGCATCTATTTAATAATTCTAATAAAAAATATAATTTACACTCAATCTGTTATTACTGCATGCTTTATAATGTACTACAATGTAGAGGTGCAGATATTTGCTACTATTTGCAATAAGTGAAAGTGACATTCGGCCAAGTATGGTGACCCATACTCAGAATTTGTGCCCTTTTATTAACCCATCCGAAATGCATGCATGCACACACACACACACACACACACACACACACACACTGTGAGCACACACCCGGAGCAGTGGGCAGCCATTTATGCTGCGGCGCCCGGGGAGCAGTTGGGGGTTCGATGCCTTGCTCAAGGGCACCTAAGTCGTGGTATTGAAGGTGGAGAGAGAACTGTACATGCACTCCTCCCACCCACAATTCCGTCCGGCCCGAGACTAGAACTCACAACCTTTCGATTGGGAGTCCGACACTTTTCCTTCGTCTTGGAGAATGTACCTTAACTACAAAACTGCAAAAAAATGTATCTATACACGCATTCACTGCAGATTAAATTAATACCTAGAAACTGCAGCAATGCACTGATTATTCACTGACAATATCCCTTGTAATCACAATTTATGTGAATAAAAGTTCTTTGTGTTTTTCTTGTTCTTTCAGGATAAGTGCAGTGAAATTAGGCAGTAAAACACCAATAACTTTTGTTCACACGGATTATGATTACAGAATATTATCTTTTAAGCATCACTTAATTCCTAAACTATCATGATATGTACAACAAACAACCTCATGAATCATTTAACATGCTATTTAAAAAGTATGCCAAAAAGACTGATGCACAGACTTGAAAAATAATTCCAAGGAAATAATTTTCTAAGGAATGAAATCCAATAATCCAATAATCTGTTGGATTATTAAAGAGTAAATAATAATAATGAGAGATTTAAACCATGTGAAAGAAAATCATCTGAAGCATCTGATCCTGCTTTGTTTACCCGAAAAAGGAAAATTCTGTCATCATTTTCTCACCGTTGTGCTGTTACAAACCTGAAAGACTTTTTTTCTTCTGCTGAACACACAAAGAAAACATTTTCCATCACAACCACATAGCTTCTCAAAAAAGAGTCTCAGAGACATATGAAGATGTGAAAAGTATGCATGTGCAATCACTTTCAGTTTTAGTCTGCGCATCTCACAATCTTAACAACCCAGACAATGAGCAAGGAATGGATAGCATGCTTTAAAAAAGAGCTGAAGAAGAGTCCTTTTTATTTAAATGCAATTATTGGCTTTTTAATGGTGGGTCTTGAGAAACTCGTGGAGATGGACTTTGCATGTCCTCGTGATCCAAAGATGAATTTGGTGTTTTCTGCAGCATATTTTTTAGTTCCTGCTTTCCTGTTTTCCAGCGCACTCATGTTTTTTATTCAAAGCCCACAGTGCAAAACCAAGTGTTTGCTCTTCACAATAACCTGCATCATTCAAGTTTTTGTTTGGACCATGCTGCTGTTCTTTGATGGACCGTACTTTGCTTGTGCGATAACCTCCTGGGAAGGAATGACGGTCCACACTGATATATCTGCTTCAACAACATGGTGTCAGCCTTTGATCAGTTCTGAAAACATCCCTGAAAGGCATTTTTTTGCTTTCGAAATACTTCACAGGTGAATGGAAATGGGATGATTTAATTCTGCTGGTGTTGATGAAGATGAGATTCATCAAATTAAATAAAATTTGTACACGCTTTAAATGGTATATAAAACTATTCTTCACTTCAGATAGTGGCTCTGGTCATGCTGTGTCTGAGCTCTGTGCCTCTATTTATTATTGAATGTATAAAGTGTTGCCACCAAGCATCAGGAAGCAAAGAACCTGAAGCTGAACAAGTGGCAATTGAGAATCCTGGTCAAAGTTCATCAACCCCTCATGAAAGATCTTCATTAATGGAGGATGAATACAGCGATGCAGCTGAATATCTCTAAATAAAGAAGCTTTGAACAGAGTTCTTGTTAAGTACCACTTAATGTTCAGAAACCTCATCTTTAAAATGTTACAAAAGAAAAAGGAGGTAAACAACGTTTGTAGCATATTCTAATCCAGCTGTACCACAAAGTCCTCTTGTCAGTAAGGAACCACAACCTATCATTCAGTGCACTCTGTTAACATGGTACAATATGCTCACGTTGGCTGACAGAATTAATTTTTTTTTTTTTTTTTTTTTTACACTTTTGGCTTGGTATAGCCTACTTCAAAGTTTGTAGAATAATAAAACAAATATATACACTTTGCAACTGATTTCTGTCAATTGTTGATGTGCTCTAAGGTATGTGAGGAGGTTATCAGGAGAAAATGAAGCAAGTGCACTAATTTTAGCTCCAGATTGACATCTGACATTTACTTAAGGCAGGAGGCGCGCCTGGGTGCATGGTCTAAAAGGGTTGACCCTATTCTCTTAATGAGTTATTGGTATTTTTTGGGCATAACATGCAATAAACCAATAAAATGTTAATCTCCCATTCCCTTTAAGATGCAGCTGCACTCGTGCCAAGACGGTTTTGCTATTTAGGCCTACGTTCACGGCGGAATTAGCAAGCGCAAAGACAAAGCGTCTCAAATAGCCTCCATTTTTTGTATGAAATACTTTCAAGAAAAAAAAGAAATATTAAGACTGATTTAAAGGGTATGACAAACATACTTGGAAAAAAACCCACTGTTTTTTAAAGTTCTGGTTTAAGCTTCTCAGAAATAGAAATACTCTAATACTCAGATTCTCAGAAATACTGGATTTTCTGAGCGTCTTTTAAAGCTAAATTGATCTTTTCAAAAATGACACTTTGGAGACTACAAAAGGACACCTGATAAAGCCAAAATCCATATTGTCCCCCCAACGGTTATAGTTCATATTTCTTAGTTCAATACTGTCAATGAAACGTATTTGCATGCAGTACCACAAATAACTGTGGTAATATTAACCTATAAACATACTAATGACAAACTGATATCATAATAAAAGTGTATCAGAAAATATATGTGTGTGTGTGTGTGTGTGTGTGTGTGTGTGTGTGTGTGTGTGTGTGTGTGTGTGTGTGTGTGTGTGTGTGTGTGTGTGTGTGTGTGTGTGTGTAAAGCTCTAATTAAAGTGTATAGGCTAATTTAGGCTTATTATATAGTAATAGTGGTGCTGATACCAAAACATTATAATAATAATCAGAATTCTGTCTAATATAGTAGAGCCCATACGAACATTTCTATAAATGCAGAAAAGCCTCCATAATCTGGTTTGACAGATAACAATGTTCTCTCGTCCATTTATGTAAATCATTACAAAATTACATTTGATAAAATGAATTTCAAACTTTAACACAAAATAATCATCTTATATGAAATAATAAAAACGAAATAAATGCATTTCCAACAGTCCAAATCACTGACAAATGTTTGACATGTTCGCTCTGCTCTGACGTCTTGAAGGCGCTCTTTCAATGCGCATGCGCAGATGAGCGCCTCTCTCCTCACACAGCGCATGCGCAGTGAACTAGGCTTCTCGTCGGCGCAAATGTCAGCGACACGGACAAACACTGACAGACTCTCTCAGCGGTTCAGTGTGAGGACAAGAAATGAGCGATTTCGACAGCTGTGACGTTCATTCTCAATAAAACAACAACAAGCTTAAAGCCGAAGGAACTGACGGAGACATGGAGCAGGAGTTTGAGGACATAGACTCAGAGGGCCGCTGGCAGAACCTTTATTTAGTAAGTGAAGCTAACACAGCTAGCATGCTAATGAGCCACGCAATCTACATGTAGCCGTAGGAGAAGTCTCCTTTTATCTCCCTGTGTCCTTACAAACGTTAATTCCGTGTGCTGTCACTGTTCTCCTTCTGACTGTTTGGTTGAATGAAATGAAAGTGAAGCTGTGAAGCCGGGATGTTATTGTGGTAACGTTAGTTCTGTTGTAAACTCCAGTGTTGTGAGTGAAACCGTAACTGTGCCCCAAAACCGAGTCAAACAACTAGAGTGTATACATGTCTGGGCATCGTAGTCTGTTTAACTTCATTATTATAACGTTACTTATTGTTTTATTATAACAACAGAAAGCTCACTGACATAGTCTAAGAGTACGAAATCATAATGTATCGTAATGTAACTGCTTACTGTAAATAGCATTTTAAAGTGACATTAATGGCCAAAAAGGCTGATTTTGAAGGCAACACATTAGTTTTTAGAACAGACTTTTTATGACAACAGTGCAACACATCCCCTCCGTTTATATGAATAACAGCTGTTCGCTTCTTCTAACTGACAGGTTTATTATTATAAACAGAAAATGTTAGGTTTTCCTATTATCTCTGACTAAATGTGTTCCTAATCACTGAAAACAACAGGACAGTATTTAAACTTTCATGCAGTCTTTTTTATATTTTGAATCCTACACACGTAAACAGTGGGCACTTTAAAAGTATTTAAAAATCATATGTAATGTAACTTATTTGCTGGGTTTTATTGTATTTATTATGCTTGCATTTTGTGTGTGTGTGTTTGCCATGAGAATAGCCTAAGATGCTGAAATGGAATTAACTAAAAATATACTATTAAAGTCTATTAAATTGTTTTCAAATTACAATTTAATAAGCATATACTTATATAGGCCTCATTCAAAATTGTGTTGAGTGAGTTTGTCTGTAACTAAATAAACAACATGTAGCTTCCTTGATTTATGTTTCCAGTAATATTACGTTACTGCTTCTGGAAGCTGTTCAATCGCAACTGACGTGATCAGCTAATTTCTTTTAAATGTGTTTTTCCTGTCCTGTGTTTACAGTAATGGGCATGGGCTTGGGCAGCTAACCGAAATTAAACTTGATGAACATGTATCAATGTATCAGTGATGACCTGATTTAACTGTTGTTTTGAAGCTCTTTTCCAGAAAATACTCAAGTGTTTGAATGTTTATTTTCCAGGAAATACGCAACCAATCACATGAATGTGCTTTCAAAGTGGCCAAGTATCCGGAGAATCGCAATCGGAACCGATACAGAGACGTGAGCCCGTGTAAGTAACGTCAGATTCGGATTAATCTCTCGTCATTGTAATGCAACTGACCTGTATGTAATCCTCCATTTGACGTTGTTTAACTTTTTCCAAACATATCAGTTGACCACAGTCGAGTGAAATTAGAAAACACAGAAAATGACTACATCAATGCCAGCCTGGTGTTAATGGAAGAAGCCCAGAGAAGATACATACTTACCCAGGTGAGCGGGTCCTTAAAAAGTCATAAGTGCAGTTTGAAAGAGTTTCATTATTTCCAATTTCATTAAAATTAGAATCTTTAATAGGTTACAGAAAAACGTGAATCACGACATGTCCTAATGTGATAATTAAACTTAAGGCCGTGATCGAATAAAATCAATGTGGATGTTGCATGTTCTGTTGCACATTCTGCAGACCTGTTGGTTCAGAGTTGTTCACAATAATTTGTTTTACAATAATTTTAGTGGTGTTTTTTTTAACACGACACACTGTATCTGAAATTTAATATGAAAGTGAATACTTGTAGTTTTTTGTTCCATGCCTCATGAAGGAAGAAATAAAAAAAATTATGCTTTCAGTGTATATATATATATATATATATATGTATGTATGTATATGTATGTATGTATATATATATATATATATATTAGTGCTGTCAATCGATTAAAAAAAATTAACTAATTAATCGCACAATTTTTTAAAATTAATCGCGATTAATCGCGATTAATCGCAATTAAAAGACTGAAACTTTTTGGATATGTAAATGTAAAATGTAAATAATTAATGTAAACTCAAGACAAAGAAACTATTTAAATTCAAAATATGATTGTTTATTGGAATTTTTGTTTAACTTGTAACACAGATTTTCTCATGTAAACAACATACCTGCAATAAACCATCAATATCCTCCAAATTAACTGTTGGCTTGAAAGCCATATTTATTACAGAAATAAAAACACAGGCATGTAAGTACCATTTGAATTTCAAAACAATCAATGCCAATAAAAAACAAAAATGATTTCCATGTTGAATTCTAAGTGGACTGCAAAAAAATTCCAAAGTATAGTCATTGCCAGTGCTTTAAGTGGGCCAGTAAGCACCAGTACTCAGTACCGCCACTTCCAAATATAGCTCTTGAGCGTACCGCCACCTCTCCGTGCGCCCAGAACGTGCTTGTAGCATACCGGTACGCTCATTTGGACATCTGTTTTAATAGAGGTTTTAATCTTTTACCTGCACTGCCGATTTTCAGAGCGCCCTTCACAATGCAAGCTTCCTAATTCATCCCACCCAGAGCAGAAACTACATTACCCATTCACCCTTAAATTATACAAGTGAATAGCGCATGTGTCGCTTTTCCCACTGTTAAGTGTCAACAACTCAACGTGGCCGGAGAAGGTGTGTGAAACTCGTTGTGAGTTATACTAAAGCAAAATCTTGAGTATTTATTGTCTGATAAACATTAAAAACTGTCTGCGGAGGTTCAGTCGTCCTGCAGCCCCCACTGGCTGTTCATTGGCTGCAGCATCTTTTTTCTAAGTTCTAAAAAAATACCGTAGACGGCAAGGCACAAATTTAGATATTCATTTATCTAATTAATCTATAGCCTTTGCACAAAGACAATATGATCTTTTTGTCCCCTTTTTGTTTTAAAGCTTGATGAAGAGAGAGAGCGCAAGTTGCTGCAGCTGCGAGGAGGACAGTGATGCGCGCGTACAGGAGTGATTGACAGTTTGCGGCACTGTGTACAAAAAATACTCCGCTACACAATTATTTCTTTATTTTCGTTTAAGCTTATTAACGTTAGCGTTACAGAAAGGTCTGATTTACGCTCTGTTACAGTCATACAGTCATAATGTTTCTTGTGGTAGACTGAAGAGTAATCCGGCAGAGTTTTATACTGAAACTTTCCGTCTAAAAGTCCTTCCTTGGTCTTATCCATATTTCTTTGCACGTTGAACACACATAGGCCACAACTGGAAATAAAAAAAACTGCAACCGCGTTAATTGCGTTATTTTATTTTAACGCGTTAAATATTTCAAATTAATCGAATGCGTTAACGCGCTAATTTTGACAGCACTAATATATATATATAATGTGACGAGTCAGCTGCCTCCTCCCTGATTATCACCGGCACCCCGTCCTAAATCGCCGCCCTTCACCAGGCTCCCGACTGGAGTGGGTGTGTGAGAGGAGGGGCGCTGGATGAGTCAGGGCTGGCGGCGTGTGATGGGGCACACCTGAAGGAAGTGGAGCCTCATTACCGCCGCTGTTTAAAAGCCCAACGCGCCTCTCCTCAGGAGACCGGTCTCTTCCCCGTGCATGCACACTGGTGTCCTCGTGGGTCCAGGAAGGGTGCGTTGAGGGACTCCCGCGCCACCAAGACGTGAGCTGCCGGACCCGCGATCCGGAAGGGAACCGCACCCGTATACACGGCCGACGGGCCAGGATGCCGGGCCGTCCATCCCCTACCAGCGCCGCGGCCGACGAGAGAGATGTGGCCGCTAGATGAAGCCGCCGCCCCTCGCGCCCCGGACCAAGGAGGGGAGCGCGTGCGGCCGCCGGACTCCGCCCCTTACCTGGACCCTTCCTTGTTGAACACTGCCCGACCTACACAAATCCCGCAGCACGACGAGGACACCAGATTCCCTGTTATTTTGGACACTTTCCCCCTTTGGCCACTTTTATCCCCTTTGTTTTATGATTTCTGTTAATAAAAGCCTCTCCGAGGCCTGACGCCACGCCCACTGTGTCTGTCTTGTGCTCCTCCCGTGACACTGGTGGAGAATGCGGGCAAGGCGGAGCCTAGACAGCGCAGTTGGGAAACGTCTGGTGACGTCACTCCCTCTCGCTTGCAAACGTTCGTGAGAACCCAGACTGGGACGGAGGAAAACTGGGGACAGCCTCCCAACCACACAAGGGGTAAGTGACTTTTCCATTGTCATTTTACCCTGTGGTTGGTTGAGGCTGTCACTAAAACCCGGTTTCTCTGTCCCTGTTCTGGTGCGCTGCGAGAGGGAGGACCGCCCGGAGAGGAAGCCCCGCCCACTCCGACCGTTTGGAGCCTGGTTGAGGATGGTAGCACTCCCGTGTGGGCGGCGCCCTGATGACGGGGATGTCGCTTGGGAGGGGGAATGTGACGAGTCAGCTGCCTCCTCCCTGATTATCACCGGCACCCCGTCCTAAATCGCCGCCCTTCACCAGGCTCCCGACTGGAGTGGGTGTGTGAGAGGAGGGGCGCTGGATGAGTCAGGGCTGGCGGCGTGTGATGGGGCACACCTGAAGGAAGTGGAGCCTCATTACCGCCGCTGTTTAAAAGCCCAACGCGCCTCTCCTCAGGAGACCGGTCTCTTCCCCGTGCATGCACACTGGTGTCCTCGTGGGTCCAGGAAGGGTGCGTTGAGGGACTCCCGCGCCACCAAGACGTGAGCTGCCGGACCCGCGATCCGGAAGGGAACCGCACCCGTATACACGGCCGACGGGCCAGGATGCCGGGCCGTCCATCCCCTACCAGCGCCGCGGCCGACGAGAGAGATGTGGCCGCTAGATGAAGCCGCCGCCCCTCGCGCCCCGGACCAAGGAGGGGAGCGCGTGCGGCCGCCGGACTCCGCCCCTTACCTGGACCCTTCCTTGTTGAACACTGCCCGACCTACACAAATCCCGCAGCACGACGAGGACACCAGATTCCCTGTTATTTTGGACACTTTCCCCCTTTGGCCACTTTTATCCCCTTTGTTTTATGATTTCTGTTAATAAAAGCCTCTCCGAGGCCTGACGCCACGCCCACTGTGTCTGTCTTGTGCTCCTCCCGTGACAATATATATATATAATTTTTTTTTTTTTTTTTTTTTTTTTTTTCTAGCACAATAATCTGTTTATAGCCTTTCTTTAAACACATCATTATTGCATAATCAATATCCAATGTTGATCAACTTCTTTTTATTGATATATTAGTACATAAACTGATTTCAATACATATTTACATATTCTGTAAAAAAAGTTTAGTCTTTAAAAAGGTTTTAGCAAGTCTTAAGTCTGATTTTAAAAACTGCAGAAAACTGATAATTTGGTTTATTTTGTGCATTTTATGAGAATGCGTGGAAAAACAGCTTGACACTAAAACTATGAGACTTGCTCTCATATGAATATGAGAAATCGGGGGCAGAAACAGTCATAGGACTTCAATAAATATTTTCATTGTTTTTAGAGCTAGAAAGGTTTTGTTTTGACTTGTGACTAAGATGCCTTAAGCAGATATTTTTGTTATTTTCAGTGGACTAATTCCAGGGATGGTCTCCACACCACACAAACCTGTGGTGAAATGGCTTTGCTCAGACACACAGAACAAGACTGTAGACAACTTAGCAGCTTTTAATAAAACCTTTATCAGCAGAATACAGTTACCTTTGCTGCATCTCTGGCAGTTATTTTACAGAGATGTTACTACAGGATGAAGTAGGCAGCTGGTAGGTTTTACAAATGTCTGTTACAACCAAACTGTGTGGGTAGCATTTCGAAGGTCACACGCTCTCAAAAACATTAGTCAGCCATTTGAGATGCAGTTTGAGTTTGATATTTTTTCAGCAGTTGTGTAGGTGTGCTAGAATTTTTTGCATTACTTGATTTTTGCATAGGTAACTACTAGAGATGGTGCGAGACATGCTTTTCAAAATCAACCAGTGATAGTCGGCTCATCTGTCTTACGAAAGCTCTGAAAATCTAGTCTGGAGTTTGGGTCAAATTTTCTCTATTACATAAGACACATTCTTTTGTCTATTGTGGCCCATCCCAACTAATTCTTCACTTGTGTGTGTGTGTGTGTTTCTGTATTGTCAGGGTCCTCTGAGAAACACCTGTGGTCACTTTTGGCTGATGATCTGGGAGCAGAAGACCAAAGCTGTTATCATGCTCAACAGAGTAATAGAGAAAGGCTCGGTAGGCGTGATTGATCCAAACCTTTTCTCCTTAAAAGCACCACTCTAAGAGCTTTCAGCCTCCACTCTCATTCATACTACAGTGAAATGTAAAGTCTGTCTCTTAGTTCATATTGCAGAGCTCAGCAGTGCCTTAGGTAGTCTATGTAAGCAGCATATATGTGTAGAAGTGCACTGTAGATCTTGATAACTATTGAAAATAGTTAATTGAAATAAAACTTAAAATAACATAGATGGGGAACATTTCCATAATAATAAGCATAGAATAACTAAAACCGCTTGAAAGTGCTAAAATTACTCTACGCTGTGAAATAAAGCTAAATAGAAATATAAAAATAAAGTAATTTGTGAATTGATGTGAATAAATAAAATCTAAAAATTAAAGCGAATTAAAATAATTAAAACAAATATCATAAATGCAGTTGATATATTTTCTGATAAACATGATTTAATGAGTGTTTAAAAAATGTAAACATGATATTTGTAAAGGTTATTTCCCTTTTTGAAAAGATCGTCTTTCTAAGATTATCTTTCTTTATCATCAACATCTCCTCATCTTTATTTAGCATTGACTTGGTTATCATTGCAAATTTGGAGTCAAATGCCATTAGTGGGTGTACTTGAAACTGTTTGAGTAAAAAACATCTTAGACAGCTAAATTAAAATAACCAACCAGTGTTTTCACTTCACACAGTCGTATGTTTTTGGACATTGTAGACTGACCCTCTTTTTTATAGTGAAGTCATAAGACTATCACAGAACGTAAGTAAAGCATCTCATGACTCCATGTAGGATCTTTGTTTTCTAAATCTTAATTAAGCACTGACCTTAACACAGTCAATGCAGTATTTACTTCTTTACCAGCCTTTGGGTTTCAATACATCATTTCAGGAAAGATCAGGAAGTTGTTAGCTTTTACAGATGAGTTTTAAACAAAGGAAATACATTTTCTGTTCTACTTTTCATTATTTATACACATACCTTACTGCAGGAAAAGTGTGCACAATATTGGCCAACACAAGAAGAGCGAGAGATGTCGTTCCGTGACACTCGATTTGTGGTAACACTAGTGTCAGAGGACATAAAGTCATATTACACCACCAGAGTGCTGGAACTCCAGAATACAAATGTAAGTTTCACACATTGACCACTGAAAGTCACGTTCTTGCTCACAGAATGCCATCTGATGTCTTCTCATGCTGATTTTAATTGCAATTCTATGTTGCAGTGATATTAATGTCATATACAAATCCTGTCTATTCTGTTTTGTTTATTTATTTTTTTATTGTTATTAATTTATCCTCTTAGACGGGGGAGACGAGACAGATCTATCACTTTCACTATACCACATGGCCTGACTTTGGCGTCCCAGAATCCCCAGCCAGCTTCCTGAATTTCCTGTTCAAGGTTCGAGAGTCGGGATCACTTGGGATGGACCAAGGTCCAGCAGTGGTCCACTGCAGCGCAGGAATCGGCCGATCGGGAACATTCTCTCTGGTCGACACTTGTCTCGTTTTGGTGAGTTGGATCACTAAAACTAGGAATAAATAAAGAGCTTAGTTCCAAAACAGTTATCTGGTCTGTATTGAAAAGTAAAATTTAAATTTTTTCCTAAAATGCGATATACACAGAGCTATTACGTCAAGTTTTCTGCCTTTTTTTCCAAACCGGAAACAAATGCCACTCTCTCTTTTTTGCAGAATGCAATATATCTGCTCAACCAATCACATCGCACCATTCCACGTACTGTAAACTATAACAACCAATCACATCGCACCATTACACGCACTGTAAACAATAACAACCAATCACAGAGCACCATTCCACATTCTCCAGACAGTAACAACCAATCACAGCGCACCATTCCACGCAGTCTAGACCGTAATGGAAGCTCTTTGAATACACCCGGCTTCCTAGTTTTCCTCATCTACTTTGTACTTTGTGATCCACAAACAAGGGCCGCCTGATAAATCATGTGACTGTCATGCGCATTTCGTTGGTTCTGTGATTAATAGTACCAGTAAATCTCCATCACGTGCATTCAGATGGAAATTATTCAGATACATTTAGTACACAGAGCTGTAGATCAGTGACAAGCTTTGCTATATCACGTTCATTAGGTGAATGGCATTCGATTATTAATGCAAGGTGTTTTTATTAATGCCATTTATGTTTTTGTTAAAACAACACATAGCACTAGTTTATCCTCTTAGACGGGGGAGACGAGACAGATCTATCACTTTCACAATACCACATGGCCTGACTTTGGCATCCCAGAGGCGATGTAATATGGCAAAGATGAATGCACTTTTGGAAGTTGAATGTAAGGGAAATGTCATTTTTGGCATTTCTGTGGACTAATGTGATGTTGTTCATGATGATGTCTTATTATATTGCTGTAATTAATTTATAGCATTAACAAGATGACCCGTTGAATTCATTTTGGGAGTGATGACTGATGAATGTATTTTTAGTCCAGTGCCTTTATATAAGATTAATATTGACCAAGTTCAGAGGCTGTCATATGTGGATTAACTTACTATTTTGTGCAATTTCATCAGTTTTAATATGAAAAATAACTTCCATATTGTTTCAATGTATTTATTGCTTAAAAAAAAAGATTTCTTGGTAAAGAAAACACTTTTTATTTTTACTCAAATTAATCAAAATTGATTTATTGCATTTTGGAACCAAACTCTTCAAATACAATAATGCATTTCTCTTCCATCATAGCAATTTTCAGTTTTGCTATGGACTGTTAGTCACTAAAAGTCAGATTTATAGTTATATGAAAACATAAAATACAATATAATTACTTCCAAAGCTTTTTGAAATGTCTGATTTTAAGCACTTTAGCCTTTATATTAACATATTGTGTTCAAAGAGAAGATAAGGTAATATTATTAAATATTGAGTGTTTCCAAAAAGGTAAACCATCTGGGACTAACATATTTGAGTTAGACAGTGATATTATACAGTGTCAAGTGATAAGACTACATATACCCAGTGTTATCATGAGGTTTAGCACTTGTGTTTTTTCTCCTGTCTGTCACCCACTCAGACTTGGAGGTAATTAACCACTGCTTTTCTTTTCCGCTATGGCTGATGTGTTCAGATGGACAAAAGGAAAGACCCACTGGCGGTGGACATCAGAAAGATTCTCCTAGACATGAGGAAGTATCGGATGGGTTTGATTCAGACCCCTGACCAGCTGCGTTTCTCCTACATGGCTGTGCTGGAAGGTGCCAAGTACATTATGGGAGACTCCTCTGTGCAGGCATGTCATCACTAGAGTATTTCCAACAGTTATTATTAACCGCACACTGGACTAGATGTACTGCGTTTGTGTTGATGCTGAAGATATTGATTTGGATATTCATGTGTGTGCAGAAACAGTGGCGAGAGCTCTCCAGAGAGGACCAAGAGCCCCTGTCCGAGTCTCCCCCGCCGCCACAGCCTCCCAAATGCACAGAACGCTTCAACGGCAGCAAACTGTCTCGTCTGGAGGACGGGATGGACCCGAAGACAGGAAAGAAAACAGGCCTGGAGACCCCCAATAAAGAATCAGACAGAGATGCTGGAACAAAGTATGTAGCAAGACACCATATATATACATTTTCTGTTTCCAAACATGCATGCTGCTAATAAGGAATCAGCATTCATCAAGCACGGTTTCAGATGCTTGATTATTTAGTTGCCAAATGAATTCCAGCTGCCACTGACTTGCACTAACATCTCTACTATGTTAAGACTGTGTCTTAAGAACTAGTCTGTCCTGCTAGCACTTCACCAATGGGTGATCAGTCTTTTCACATTTAGATTAGGCCAGTTTGCGTTTTATGCAAATGGATATAAAAAGTAATGACAAGTCTCCAAAACAAATTAGATGACTTGCTTGTAAAACTAGTCTAGGCAGTTTATCCAACCGGTCACAGGATTATTTTAGCATTAGTTTAGTGTTTTAAAGTGGTCGGATTACTGATTTGCTTCTAGAATGAGATGAATCTCAATGAAATGAGTGTCAATTTGTCATATTACACCATACAAAATAGACTAAGAAATATCATGTGATTTTAAGAAAAAGAGCCATGTTTACATTTTTGCATTGTTTGGTGTGTTTTTTTTTTAACACACATTTTAAACAAACATCTCCTTACAATACAGTTATGTCTTTTTTTTTTAATACATGATGGTATTACTAAAAAATATGCAGATTTAAATCTGTATTATAGTAATCTTGTTTTACTGTAAGAATATATGAAACCATTTTGTTTTAGAATAAAAGCTACAATATCTAGAGGAATTATGATAATGAAAATTTGGGAAGAAATGTGATTGACAAGAAAATAATGTCTCCATGCAAAACATCAAAATGGTCCTAAAAAGACCTTTTTAAGCAAAGTTTCTTTTTTTTTTTTTACCGTTTTATTATTTCCTTTTGATTTGGGGTTAAATGTTGCAATGAGATTCACCCAATTTGTGTCATTAATCCATTAAAACATCTTCCATATGGTTGACACCATGTATTATCCATCTTCACCGTGAAGTCTTATCTCTTCCATGTTTATCTGAGGTTTTGACCCAACAAACCACATGACAAATACAACGATATTCTGTCACTTGCTGTTTTATTTCTTGTTGCTGTTTGGGCAGAGTCTTCATTTATTGATGGCAAATAGGAAAATGGCTTTTTACTGGAAATGAGACCTTGTTAAAACTACGTGTTCAAGTATTCGATTTTAAGCTTATATACACTATTATTTTCTATTTCTCCAGTGCTCGCAAAAGACATCGAGACGAGAAAATGTCCAACCCCACGCAGAAGACTCCGAAGCAGACAAAACCCAGGATCACCGACCCTGATAAGAAAAGAAAAAGGTGAAACTGTCTGGTCTGTCTGGATGGAATGTGTGTGTTATTTTTTATTATGGTGCTCTACTCCTCATTGACACGATGAATCATTTCAACATGTCTGTTCATGTGTATGCAGTGTCGTATAATACCACAGATGCCTCAGCCCACTCAGTTCTCATAATGTCACTTGGTGTTTATTATCCGAGATGCTCGTGCCTCACTACTGAATGGTTAAGATTTAGTCTTTGGCCCATTTAGAGATTAAGCCATTTGTGGACTTGTGTTATCAGAGTATATAGCGGTTGGATAAAATAATCTGAACACCTGGGAAATAGGCAGTATTTCTTTATTAAAGTGTTTTTCTGCCTTTTGGATGTTATACAGCTTTAATCCTTAGAATAGACTCATACATCTTCTGAATGGTCTCCATTTGTATGTTGTGTATAGAAACATCTTCCCGCTGTTGAAAGAGGGAACAGGCTTCTCACTCCACTCTCCGAAACTAATCAACAGTGGTTTAATAATATTTAAGTTAGCTGATTGTCAGGCAATTTTTCTGACAAAACAGTTTAGGTTTTATTCACGACTCCGTATTATTTGCATTTCATCAGTGGTTTCTGTGAATAAGTATGAGCAGTTGCAGCTCTTTCACAGATGTTGGCTTTGGGAAGTTCTCTGTCATCAGTTTTTGTGGAAACAGGGTCTTCAAAGTGAATATTAAGGTTTGCTATCACTTTGCTGATGAAGTCTTGTCATGCTTTGTGTATGTGGTCACAATTGTACAGACTATTGTCTCAACACAGCTTATATCACAACCTATAGAATAAAGACAGTGAAAAGATAACACAACATTTGGCTTTTCACTGTAGCCTGCACAGATGAGATTAAGCCCTATAATAATTGGATCTTCTTCATATTGTTTTGTCCAACCATTATGCTAGTGTTTCTTGTTTTGCTCAAACTGTTGCATTGGGAGTTAGTTATATCAGAGGAGGGTTTTGCTATATATTATATATAAATATATTATTTGTTGATTATTAAACTTGATTAATTGATTATTAAATGTAAATGTGTTTGTCCAGTACAGTGGCAGATAATTATTTTGGATTATTTTGTGTGCGTTTACAGTATCCCCCATCACAAGTGATCTAAATTGGTGCATGTGACAGACAGAGAGGGCGAGATTTGAGAAAACCGTCCGTAGGTGTGACGCCCTGATCTAAATTGAGTTGCTTTGAGTTGGTTAGTGGGATGCTGACGCAGTCAGACTGAGGGTGATCATAGCTCTGATGGCCTATTTTAGAAGATATTTTAAAATGTGTCATTTTCATGATTAGCTGATTTCCCCCCATTGTTGTAAACAGTGATTTAAAAAAAATGGAGGTCATGTTCCATTTGATCAGTGAGTTGAGTCAGGTCAGCGTTGTGTAATTGTGTCTTGTATTGTGGTTGCAGTCTGGGCTGTATTTGCTGTTCGTGACACAGCGAATGAGGCAGCAATGGCGCATCTGCAGGATTTTTGTAAAGACGAGCTTGTCCGGGCTTCTCAAAATCCTCAGGCTGTACGTGAGAGTCAGACACGGGCCTTGTGTGCCGTGATGATGTGCTGGTTTGGAGCTTGCTGCTGTTCTCATGACCGTGGCTGTCGGTGTTTAAGACTAAGCTTCAGCATGGTGTGATGTTTTGCTGCTGCTTTTTTCCCCCACAGATGTAGACGTTTGCTTTCTCTAATTGAATGAGATTAAATTGTGATCTCAATGTCTAATTGAAACAAAAAAAAGCAAAGTCTTTTGAGGGGTGTTTATTTGTTCTGAGCTTAAATGGTGATCGATACATGGCAGAACTTTGTAGCTCTTGGCACAGCCTCAGTGCAATAATACTTGAATTGTGTGTGTGTGTGTGTGTGTGTGTGTGTGTGTGTGTGTGTGTGTGTGTGTGTGTGTGCGGTATGTTGGTTGGGGATTGCAGAACTGATTTTAATATTAGAAACCACACTAGTTTTAAGGTGTTCGTGAGATGCCAGATTTATTAGTCTTTGTATTTTTAAGCTGTGATTTTCCCACGCTTCTGAAAACAAAACAGACAACCAAAACAAAATATGTAATTTACTTCCATCAGTTTCTGACTAAATGTTGTATTAATGAAGGTGAGTAAAGATTCAGGTGAAATAAAGATAGACAAAATGGTCTAAACCAGTGCTTCTCAACTATAGCAACTAAAAAAAATTAAATAAAAAAGTAAAGTACAACACTAAACTGACATCCTAGATTTAATTTTAATTACAACAGAAGTACATATCAGCCCAGATAGGAAAGCCTTTCAATGTATTCTCAGACAAAGGGGATCAGAAAGGATGAGGACCACTGGTCTAAACTCACTCATCATTTTAATTAACCACTGAAGGCCAAGGGGACAATAAGGGTATAAATATTAATATATGGGAACAATATACCAATACTGAATGCCATTTTGCAACAGTAGTCATAAGAGCTTGGTCCGTATCGGTCGTTGATGTCCCTGCTGCATGGTGGGACATTGACTACCTATTATTCCTAATAGAATGTCAATCAGAGGCAGAGCTTACTAAGAAAAACTGAATGTGCCAATTAAAGGGATCGCCCTAAAAAATTAACATGCAGCACAGAGGCAGGAGAAATGTATTTGCACAGCATGCATTAAAGTTAAATGCATGCAACTGTGAATGCAAAGTTGCCTGTAATACTGGGATATGAAACCTGCTTGGTCTGTTTCTATTGATAAGTCAGAGTAGATGTATTTCAGCATGGATTTGAAGTGACAGAATCGAATTGCATTGTGCATTTTTGAATCATGAGGGGGGTTGGCGATATTCAGCCTCATTCCTAGGCTTAATCCTCAAAAAATGCTTTCGTTGTCTGTTATGTTTAACACAGTTGTTCACGAGGTACCAGCGAGAATTGCTTCAGTTCCCACTTGTGTTTTGGAGCTCAGAAGCCCATGCCCCTAATGGGGAACGTCAGCAATTCTGCTGTGGGTTCATAGAAGAGTGTCAGTCCTGCAGGTTTAGAACCAAACCAGGGCAAGTCAGTGTTTTGTGGGTGAAGTAGCCCTTTAACATTGTGATTGAAATATGACATATTTGACTGTGATTTGTGATTGTATCGACAGAGCAAGAGCAACCAGTGACTCCTAACTCCATGGCAACCTCAGCAAGAGATCTTCATCCCATAATGCTCTCCCATCCACCCGTGTTTTCAGAAGTCGTTTACAGCATGAACTCCTCGAGAAGGTTTCTCCACTCCGAACAACAGCACGCACCAGCAATATAACTGTGGATGAAGCGCTGTAATATCAGCAGGACAGCGCATCGCCACGGTTCGGATTGGTTTTAATTTCATTGGATCTATTTTGTCTTATTTTTTATTTTGCTTTTTGTTTTGTTGGAAAAAGCAGCAGGATCTGAAGTACGTCTATGCATTTCTAATGCTGTGCACACATTGTATTTTTAGACAACTTTTTTTCAGAGGCAAAATGAAATGCTCTATTTTTATATGAAATTACTTGAAATGTCCTATCATATCTACAGGGCTTTAATCCAGTTTGTGAGATTGTTAAATGACATCTTGGAGTGCTCACAATGTGTACATAGTGTACCTTATGAGATGTAAAAAAAAAAAAAAGAAATTGTGATTGTACAAAAATGATGAAGACATTGCATTTGGTTGAGTCCCACAGAACAAAGCAGCAGTGTCTGAAGAGTCTTACTTTCCTTTATCTAAGAGTAGGATCCATGAATAAAACCGCTATCATTTAGTTTCTGTAACAATGCGTCGTTTCATTCTCTTCTTCCAAACAGTCACACGCCAGGCTAAAAATGACTCATTTACTTGTCTCTGAAGACTAAACTAGTCACACGGTGTCATGTTACACTGGTTAAATCTCATAAGATATGTCCAGTTCATAATTCACATCAAAATAAGACCATGTTTGAGAGATTTAAGAACTTTTGGGCTATTTTGATTACAGTTAAGCACATTTACTGTAATGAAAAGATTTTATATATATATATATATATCATAACTTACACATTTTGTAAAATGCTACTGTGAATAGATTTTATCATGAAAAATTCTTGTTTAGGAGTGAAATGTACTACCATCCAAAAATTTTGGGTTGGAAATATTTTTTATGTTTTTGGAATTCTCCTCTGCTCACCAAGGGAACATTTTTTTGATAAAAAAATGTTTTACATATTGTAAAATTTAATTTATTCCCGTGAAGCTGAATTTTCAGCATTATTACTCCAGTCATGATCCAACAGAAATCATTCTAATAAGCTGATCTTTTCATTTGAAAAGTTTTTTTTTTCCAGATTGCAGTGTTTGGAATAACAGCGTTAGGTAACGAAGTTATTTTTTCAGTAACGGGGTAATCTAACTAATTACTTTTCCCGTCGTTACAATGCGGTTAACGTTACTATGTATGCATTGATTTAATACACTATGCAATCCGAACGCACCTCTGGCTCACACAGCGAGTGAGCAGGTGGGTTAATAACGAGATAAGCGATTATGATTGGCTAAGGCAGAGTCATGTGTTCCATGGTAGCCAATCAGAGCCAGTGTTTTTACACACATGCGGGCACACGCGCCAGCGGCGCCAACCACACACACACACACGCAACGGCAGCAATGGCGAGTCGGGAGCAATCTGATGAAAAGTTGGCATTTTCAAGGTGGAGATATAAGCACTACTTTAAATTCATTGTGGTCAAAGGCAAGAACGTGCATGTAATGTGTACATGTAATATGTGACACGCATCTACAAAGCTAGTGGCCCAAAACACTTTTCTTACAAAGATAATACTTTAAGTGCAGGATAAAACTCTTGCTGTCTGTTGACGTGCAGTAAATATCGAAAATTATGTACGAACACCTGTCTGTTCTACTCATTTCATCTGACTTGTGAAAACTGCAAAAAAAAAAAGAAAAAAATTCTGTGACACATAGCAACTTTTTTTTTTTGTACAGTAACGCAAATAGTTACTTTCCCTGGTAACGCGTTACTTTTATTATAGAGTAATTCAGTTACTAACTCAGTTACTTTTTGGAACAAGTAGTGAGTAACTATAACTAATTACTTTTTAAAGTAACGTTCCCAACAGTGGATTTTAGTGAAGTGACATTCAGCCAAGTATGGTGACCCATACTCAGAATTCATGCTCTGCATTTAACCCATCCGATGTGCACACACACACAGGGGGCAGCCATTTATGCTGCGGCGCCTGGGGAGCAGTTGGGGGTTTGATGCCTTGCTCAAGGCCACCTAAGTCATGATATTGCCAGCCCGAGATTCAAACCCACAACCCTATGTTTAGGAGTCCAATTCTCTAACCATGTACGTCACTGATTACATTGCATGAGTGCACACTTCTGACGGAGCACTTGCAATGGACTGAACTGGAACATCCTTCACCCTTGATCACTTAGAATCCTCTGTGGAGTTGGTTTATTATTTACATTCAAAATTTGTTTGATGCAACATTCTATAGGCACTGTATATAGGTGTGCTTGGGCTATTGTAAATGTTTAAAGTGCCCCTACTATGGGTAATGAAAAGTTCAAATTTTGGTTTTGGGAGTCCCTAACAACAGGTTGACATGCATGCAAGCTCAAAAAAACACTTATCGTCTTATAATATGCATTTATTTTTACCTTACTTGCTCAACGACTCCCAAACAATACGCTCAACTATTCATTTTTTGCAAACCCCTCCTTTTCGTGGCACTAATCTGTGATGATTGGTCGGATTGGTCTCATTTTCATGTCATCATGAGGCTGTGATGCCTGATAAAGCAGCGTTTGTGAGCGCAGTGCTGCTTTGTGTGCAGCGTTAACAGTTAAAAAATAGTTACAAATTATTTGTTTCAATGATTCAGACTTGACTCTTTCTTTTGAGGGACAATAACTTCATACACGGTACACTTTCAGATTTGAAACTTTGTAGGATGTTTTCATTCACTTAGAGCTTTGTTACACACCGCATGATGGGCCATTTTCAAAAATCCATGAAAGTTCAACTAGTTTGATCATTATTACTCTTGAGTACTACCATCTCTACAAGTTTCAAGTCTCAACGACTTAAGGTTTTGATCTGCACGATCAGTTTTAGATGGAGATCGCTGATCCTTTACCATTCTAGCAAGCTACACACTTGAACCCCTCAAAATCTTACTAACCCCAAAAGGTGGTATATGATGTGGATATTTCTTGGTAGTTTCTGTTGATTCAGCGCTTGATATTTCATTTGTGCCACTCTGTGCTGTGAAGATTTCAGACAGCCGTGATGTGACACGACTTGACACTGCTAACATGATCATTTATGCAGAAGAGGCTTTAAAAATTTTCACTTTGTTCCCACAAGAACGTCACACACAACTGGTCCCAGCAGGGTTCAGAGCTACGTCACATTACCAGAAGTGCTGCTCTGCTGGGAAACACGTGGCAGAGAGCCAGAGACATCCACAGCTGGATGGAGAGAGATGAAAACTGAACTATCAGCATGACTAACGTTATAAAGAAAAATGACACCGCACACATGATTTGGCAAAAAAAATGTTACAGCTTATTATTTCAGTACTATTTCACTTCTTTACAAGCAAAATGTGTATCAAGCGCTTTGTGCAGTTTGACCGCTCAACCATCAGTCCATCAGTGATTTCTCTGGTTCATGTTTGAAACATGTTCATCAGGCACATGCATATGCAAGCGTGATGTTTCAGCCGTGCTTCAGAAGAGAAGAGGTGGGATACCTCCGCCGAACACCAGCCTCCACGAGGGAGGAACCTGACACTGCACTGAACCCTGCGTCGGAGAGAAAACAACAACAACCACGTTCATACTAGACAGAAAACATTCACTTCTGATATTCTGTAACCACAAAGTGACTCGGAGATTTAGTTCTAGAGTAAAGCATTACTTTACTAGTTACTTCAGTAAAGTAATCTAATTATGCAACTTGCGTTACTTGTAATGAGTTACCCCCAACACCCAAACGATTGGCTGATTTTGACCTATGAAGTTCTTCTCAAGTGCACACAGGTGTCCTAACAGAGGAACCACCGGCCCAAAGGATCACATCAGTTATCATTCACTTAGGTTCGAAAGTGGCACAACACTTTTTGATTTTGATTAGTAAATTGTTTTATGCTTTAAAACGTTTTAACATTAAATGTATCGATTGAAAAATGTGCCACACATTGGCATTTATACAGTTTTAGTGTGTGGCTCTACGTGAAGAGCAGAAAATAGCAAAGAGACACGTGCAACTGAAATAAAGAAACTGCTGAGCAACTGATATAACGGCAGACATTTGGATCTTTTTAAATAATCATTGGAGACTGAAAAGCATCAGAAGCAGCTTTTATTTTACCTGCGCCAGGACAATTTATTATTATTATTTTATTATTATTATTTTTTAATTAAATTATTAGAAAGAAATGTTAAACAAATTAAGTAAATGGTATATGGAAAAGTATTACAGGTATTTTTCATATAGATTTTTTTTTATTTAAAAAATGTATTATTATATAATAATAAATATGATTACATTCAATTAATTACAATTAAAATGGTTTGAAAAATATGTAAATTAGATTTAGACAAATAATTGGTTAAAATGTATTAAAATAATTCATAGAATATGATTTAATAAAAGTAAATAAAAAAGATTTTAACAACACATCTAACAGTAAAGTACTATAGCGAGTAAAAAAATGAATAAAAAACATTAAAACTAAATATTTCCAATTAATATTTTACACATGCTTATATTATTAGTTTTTCATAGTATTATTAATGAGGTCTTTATAAATGAAACAAATAAATAGCTGTCTTTTAAATTTTAGGATGGGGTGCCATGCATGAATGAACCTTTGACTGAATGGTTCTTTATGAAACCAAAAAAATGGCATTGCTGTGAAGAACCTTTTAAGCACTTAAATGTTATACTTGTGATAAAGTGTTGACTTGTATAAATGCACATCTCTGACCTGAATGATGGCTGTCCTGATTTAGATCACTGTGAGAGTACAGGGGAAAACAAAAACAAACAGGACATTTGTGATGTCTATATTAATCAGTTAATCAGAAGCATATTAAAGATAACATCATCTTTATCAAACCTTAATGTGTCCGTTACAAGAGGTCATTTATTGTGTTAAACAAATACACAAAAAGCCATAAGAAAATATTTTTACTAGAAACTGCTGAAGCTCAGTTCGTTGATTGATTGTATGAATGACCACAAGATGACGCTAGACTCTTAGAAAAATAAAAAATAGCGAAAATCATCTGCGAAGTGTTTTCAGTGAGAAGCGCTATATAATAGAATACAAACCAAAACAGTTTCAGAGGTTCTTTTTTTCCTTCACCATTTCATATTACCTCTCTATTCTTTACAGAGAATTATCCACAAAAATACAATCTGTCTTTGTTATCTGTCTAAATATCAGTCTGAAGATAATACTCATGATAATGCACTTATCACTGAGCTAAGTATCTGTGACCTGTGTTTTTCAGGGTTATTCAGAAATCTGGTGCGTTCACAAATGACACTGAACTCAATTCAACCATCAGCTTCAGCCAAAGAAAGTCCTTTACATT
Source organism: Carassius gibelio (assembly GCF_023724105.1). Classification (NCBI taxonomy): domain Eukaryota; kingdom Metazoa; phylum Chordata; class Actinopteri; order Cypriniformes; family Cyprinidae; genus Carassius; species Carassius gibelio. The sequence continues at coordinate 12,837,809 of NC_068414.1, forward strand.
TAACGTTTATCTTTTTATATTAATGGTTTACCAAGTATTTTGTGGTGTTATTTTAGTATCAGCAAGAAACTATGGTAACACTTTAGTATAGGGTCCAATTCACACTATTACTAATAACTTATAAACATGTCTATTATTAAAATATTGGTTGTTTATTAGTGCTTATAAAGTACATATAATGCATGACATCCATAATCCTACCCAATACCCTAAACTTAACAACTACCTTATAAACTATTAATAAGCAGCAAACAAGGAGTTAATTGAGGCAAAAGTCTTAGTTAATAGTGAGAATTGGACCCTAAAATAAAATGTGACCAAAACGATTATTGTTGCATATTATATATATTTTTAAGATTTTTTTTTCAGTAATTTCAGGGTGTATATATTGATTTCAGGTTTAGTCTTACATAAAGTTAATATATATATATATATATAAATATATATATATATATATATATATATATATATATATATATATATATATATATATATATATATAATGTATAGCAACATTAATCATTTGAATGTAAAAAATAAATAAAGCTTTATGTTAAATATATATATATATATATATATATATTTTTTTTTTTTTTTGTTATAACTACATAGAAAACTAGCTGTTTTATGGTTTTAGTTTAAGTTTTATTTGTTTATTTATTTTTTTCCCACAAGGAAATGTGTTTATTAAACTAAAGCAGAGATGTTTTTAGGATGTAAATGTACTGTATCTCCCAGGTTCAGCTGACCTCATATTGGGTCACCAGCATCATTAACTGTTGTCTAATTCTGGATCAGAGCCACGCTACAAACATCGTTTTCACAAATGTTCAGCAATTGAATATACTCTCTCTGCTTCTGTGTGTGTGTGTGTGTGTGTGTGTGATCAAAGTGACTTCACCTGTGTGCTATCTCTAGAGCATTAGATAATGACCTGACTTCAGAGGTAAGAACAAAACCCCTCTGCTCACATTGCACCAACACAATAATTCAATCAATGTTTACAGACCGCAAACACACACATTCAAATCATTTCTGCTGTAATATGTCGGAAATGTAAATGAAATGTAAATCTGCATTCATACAGTGAAATATAATCGTATCGTGAGCACAGTGTGTTGAAATGAGAGCTGAACTTATGAAAACTGTGAGAAGAAACTTAACCGGTCTTTTATCTCATTAATACTATTATCACTATATATTATAATGTTTGAAGTATCCTAGACTACCTGTGTACACAGAGGCCATGATGTGTTTCTAATCGCTCCACCTGTGCTCACACACACACACACACACACACCTGCTCACTCAATCTAATCCAGTAGACTTGTGAGCACTTCTTTTTTGGCAGCTTCTCGCTCTCTCTGGCTCTCAGCCTCGGCTCTCAGCACGCAGCAGTGATGACCTTCGACTGCAGGGCATTGCACTTTTTACTGAATCACCTTATTTTTACAAACGTGTGATCATGAACAGAGCTGCATTTGTGAGAATTAATTATTTTAGACCTTAAAATGTATTTACTGTAGACTAGGCTATTACAGTATGTGTAGCCTAGATGTAATATTCAGGAACTGCTGACCATCTATAAATGGAAACCCCATTCTGAGTTCAAGAGGAAACCATCTCACCATCACCTTTTTGCTGACATTGCGAAAACTCACATGAACTGAAGTCTTCCGATGTGTTCGCAGGATAAACCCTAAAGCCTTGTCTTTGAAGCGAAGAGAGTAAAGGACAAACCTGCTCACACACAGAGCAATGACAGCAGGAGAGTAGCCTGGACTGCTCTTCACCTGTGCCTGTGGGGTTAGGTAACAGATGATCATCCCATACAGCTCTCATTATCCACGCTAAAGCTGACGTAATCTAAAGATAAGAGCTCGTGGATGTGCACGGACCGGCTGATGGAGCTGCGGCTCAGAGCCAACATTACAGGATAGACAGGGCCACTTTATATCCAGCCAACAGCATCCAAAATCAAAAAATATCTCAGATGGATCTACTTGAGAGCCTTGAAGTTTTTTTCCCATGACTTTACTTGTGCAATGGAGATCAAATGGAGACTTTTGCATACAATAAGGCTCCCGTTTCTCTGATTTTTCTCCTAATGACCCTCAATGTTGTGCCAAGAAAGTCTGCCATGCAACAATTTCACTATGTTCTCAATTATCATTTCAAACATCTGACGTCAATCAAAGCTGATTCTTAAATGAAACCATTCTTAAGTCTCCTGAGCTATGAAAGAGCATCCTCTGAGCAGTGCAATCCTCTTCCATATATCAGCACAAGGATATGACCACGCACGTCAACAAACAGCGCTGGTTATGCAACTTTTATGACATATTTTGTTTCACAGATTGCGAATGCAAATCACACTCAATGTCTGCGTGAGATGCAATTACTTGTATTTTGCATGTGCACCTGTGTTTTGTGATCATGCATTCGAGTGCCATGCAGATGACTGACTCAGCAAGTAGCCTTAAAAAGTGTCTGTACATTAAGGCTAATGAGAGGAGGCTTTGACTTCCCTTTAATCAGCTTAAGTAAAGCATGGCCTCCAATGTGAGGGACGTCTGCTCTTAACGCTAACCCTCTCCTCATGTCCTGTGCATCACAATGTGATCATGACAACAAAGTCATTGCAGAACAGAAAGTTAAAAAACCAAAAGAAAACCAAACGCATACACTATATCATACATGCAACAAGTGCATGTGTTCCTGCATTAAATAGCTAACAAATTTATCATATGTATGCATGTACAGTACATTGAGCATTTTTAAGTGCATCTCAATCATATATATAATAATACTCAATTTTTTAAGGTAAGTGGTTGCAATCGATTTACTTTAGCTACATTTAAATTATAAATGTATAATGTATTTGTAAGCACTCACCTTAAAAAGTTGGTATCATTTTAAGGTAAGTGGATGCAAACAATTTGTTTTAACTACACTAAATTTGTTTATTTAAATGTAGCTAAAATAAATTCATTGCAACCGCTTACCTTAAAATATTTAGTTAATTCAATAAATCATTTTTTTCAGTGTGTGTGTATATATATATATATATATATATATATATATATATATATATATATATATATATTCATTTGGTTCCTTCATATTATTTGCTTTTATCTCTATACACTGAAAAAAAATTATACCAAATTTTTTAAGTGAGTGGTTGCAAATAATATTTTTTATATACATTTAGAATTTGAATGTAGCTAAAGTAAATTGATTGCAACCACTTACCTTTAAAACTGTAGTAAATTCAATGAATAATTTTTTCAGTGTAGTTGTATTTTCTGACTTTTTAAGAAGTACTGAAGGAGTGGCAGACAGCAAGAGTCAGTGCAGAGTTCTTCTCTCATAGGCTCTCCAGGCAGGTCATGTGACCAGCAGCTTTGACGTCACTGTGAGAGGCAGGTTGATGCTCTGAACTAAGCTGCGGGTGAGTCTTGTGGAGTTACTCGCTGGAGCTGCCGGTTGCATCAAAGCTTGTTCCTGATACCTGTGGCTGCACTGAGGCCACGCAACGCCTCTTCCCTGCCGAGCTCCCCGGGTTATGGCCATCTAAAATCTCACGGCACAGCACCAGAACAACCACCTGAGGTGAGTTCTGTGGTTTTTGTGCTATTGTTTTGCTGTTTTTCTTGCAGGTGATGTCTGGTATGTGCTGGCTGTGCACCGATGCAGTGTCAGTGAACGTGAAATAGAAAAGAGGCAGCCGAGTTTCTCTGTATCCTGTGAGGTTTGGGTGAAAGGAAGCAAGCTGTTACTTGACCGTGAACAGAATGCAGCTATATGAACTGTTAGGATGAAGACATCTCTGTGTGGAGAATGAAGGTTCGGTTTTATCCCTCCTTTATTCAACCTGGAACTGACAAGAGTGCCACAAGACGGATTTCAGACCGTTTGGCTTTGGATAAAACCTGGAACATAAGGCTTAGAGGAGGGACGAGAGGAACATCTGATCATCTGAACAAGACCTGATCTGAGTTCTGAGCCACACTGCATGCACTTTAAAGATCCATGTAGACAGTAGTATAAACTACTAGTGTATCATTTATTTTTAAAGAAATAGCTTGGACACATGCACTAGAGAAAGAATGGTGTAGAAGCAATTTTCACTCAGAAATTGCAAGTAAATTATACAATTATTTGCACAGAAATGAGCCGCGGCATTGAATTTCCATGCAGTTTTCATATCTTCTTTGTTAAACATACTCTAATAATATTAAAAACTTAAAAAAAAAAAAAAAAACATTCTTCACATTTTTGAATCATCCTTCAGATTTTTGTTCGAGTTCACTACAACAAACAGACTAACATAAGCTCATCAATTCTAACTTAAAACACCTAAAAAAAATTTGATTGTCTGTGCAAACATTTAAAATGGTCATTAACCCATTAACATTAAGTCTTGATAAACTCTTAATTTGCTGCTTATTAATAGTTAGTATGGTAGTTGTTAAATTTATGTATTAGGGATGTAGAATATCATCAGCCAGAATATGTGCTTTAGAAGCACTAATAAACAGCCAATAAGTTAACCACAGCCATGCTAATTTAGAACTAGTTAATAGTGAGAATTGGTCCCTACACTAAAGTGTTAACCTTAAATGCATGTGCGACGTCGTCACACTGCAGTTATACCAACTCTACCGTTTCAAAGTCACATGGATTTGTGTGAAAGAGGAAATGAGCCGTTCGCTCTAAATGCCTTCATTCTCAGTCCACTGAAAACAGAAGAGGAATCAGATCGACTCAGTTGGGAACTCAGGTTAAGAAGCGAACTTGCTCTTAGAACTCTTAAGAAAACATCTCAGGTTGCAGGAAGTTGTTGTGGCGCCCTTCTTTTTCACTTTTGCATTGTTGTGGCATGCATGTAGGTTACCCAGTGACGTTTATGATTGAGATCTGACAGGCTGTTCAGAAAGCACACGCACTGCTCCGAGAGAAGACGCAAGTGGGCGCTTGGAAAACCGTGACGGTCTGCGGGGATGTGGAAACAGAGACGCTCGGCTTCGTGAGAGAGTTTAGTAAAGCCCCAGAGAGAGGGAGAGAGAGAAATACAGAGAGATAGAGAAGGAAATGTAGAAAGGGAGAGGGGAGTGTCTGTTGTGAGAGTTTCCTGTCGACACAGAGCTGGTCTAGAGAGGGAAGACAGGGGGAAATAAAGCTGGCGGCTTCACAAGATCCAGCAGGTGAAACTCAAGCGCATTATTCACATCAAGGTGGGTCAGAGGTCAGTGTTTCTCTTGCTGCTGTCAGCTTTGGCTTTGCGTGGCTCGTAGGGCACTTTTCTTTGTAAAGCTGCCTTGGAGCAGTATGTATAACGAAAAACGCTGCGTAAATCTGTTAAATCCCAACAGTTTGTGAGTAGTTGGCATGACATATCAGACAGTACACTCTTAAAGATAAAGGTTCCAAAAAGGAGCTTTCGTAGCAATTCCATTGAAGAATCATTCTGGAAAAGAACCTTTCAGATAACCTTCCAGTGAACGGAACGCATGAAGAACAACCTTTATTCCACTGTAGAGAACCAGGAAATGGAACGGAAAGGTTCCAAGGATGTTAAAGGTTCTTCAAGGAGGAATAGATGCCAAAAAAAACATTATTTTTAAGAGTGTAACGATAGTGTCATGCATTGTGATGTACTGTGATTGACATAAAATTATTTTAACAAAATATTCCAACTTATTGTTTAATTATACAACCTCTTGAGACCCTGTGGCCTCATATGAGGACATTATATTTTTGTGAATTTCTCTGAGTCTGTTCATGCCACAGTTTTAGATCTGGATGTCCTGTACAGAGCACATTCAGGGCTTTTCAGAGATACCAAATGATTGGATGTTTCACATGACCACTCCCTCTCCTTGGTCATCAAAATGTCTGAAATTAATTAAGTGACACTCTTATAGAAATATGATAATATTTCTATAATATATTGTAGTTATCATTTAAATCTGTCTAATTTTTAAATTCTGTGTCATAAATCAACATCTCAGAAATATGTTATGGGGTTTCAAATCAAAATATGACTTTCTGTTACTAAACAGGACATTGATTTCATACATGTCCTCAGATGAGGACACCGGGACTAAACGCATGCTTATGACGCATTTTTGGAGACATAACAAATGAATAGAGAAAGAAATTATATTTCAATATTCTATGAAATATTATATATTATTATGAAAATCTTGACAATTATTACTCACATTATTACACTTCTTTTTTCATTACATGTTGCCCCAAAAACACATTTATATGCAAATTAGATTTAGTTTATAGATACATTGTATATAATTAGAAAACCCATTAATGGTAATTTTACACACATTTTGCAGAAAGAAAAATGTTATACTGAATTATTCTGTTATACCATAGTTGAGAATCATCTTTATACAAAGTTTGGTAAAAAAAAAAAAAAAATCTTGAACATTAAAAATTTATTGGTGATTTAAAAAAATCTATTGTTTTTGCCTATGCATTTTCATTCATGTCTTTTCATTTTTTTTTTAGAAATTGAGTCCCGATGTCCTCTGCCGAGGACATAACATAACTTTATAAATGAAATGCATGAATGCAGAGCACAAGGCTGCACTGGGAAATCCTGTGTGCGATGCATGACATGCAATGTGCATCTGTGCTTGCAAAGTGAATGAAACTGCTTTGCAGCATTTCACATCATGATAGACCCACTGTCCTCACATGAGGACATCTTTTTTCTGGGAAAACTACTTCCTGTACAAAAACAAATTTTAGGTATTATACTTATTAGGTCCTACATATCCCAAATAGCAAGAAAAAATATAAAATGCACAACAAGCAATCTCTCGGGTTTCAGGAGGTTAACTGAGACTCCATAAAAACGTAAAAAAATATATTTTTTTATAAAAAAAAAATTATATATATATATATATATCATGATATTAACAATTGATGTAAACAACACATTATTTGACATATGATAATCTGAAGTATACTGAATGTATCTATGCCGCCTTTTTAGACTATCTTGATTTTGACCATAAATAAATGAAGTAAAAATCAAGCACATGTTATTGGTGCATTAGATGTCTAAATCATGTAGACTGGTTGCAGTGATTGGGATCAGAGTGTTATGACCGATGCTGTCCGTGAATGTCTTCTCTGAGTTTCAGCTTCAGTATAAAGGTGGTAAAAGCATATGAATGATAAAATGCTTCATTAGACCCTGAGAGCGTTCTGCGTCTCAGTGGAGCATGACGGAGCATGTGACTGAATTGAATCATAAGAGGATTGTGTGTATTTTAATGATACTGAGACTACATGTTCAGCTCAAGCTCGTACATTCATGGTGACAGCAGCTGAGAACGGTAATGGCACTTATAATGAGCTGTGGTGTCAACTCGAGCGATTGTGATTTTACACTTGAGTTGCTCTACATTCGATTTGTGTGCATTGAGTCTGTAATGTAAAGGCATTTCCTGTTTGTGTTCGTCATGAGAAGCCTCTATTGCTGTAATTGACCGTGATTTCAAACTGTAAACGCTATGAAAAGACGTTTCCAGAAATAGGACCTTTGCAAATATTTAGACTGAGGGCATGTGCGGGAATGGTGGAGCGCGGCTTGATGCTGTTCTCACAGATGGATGGAGGATCGTGTCGAGGTCAAGCAAGGATAGTTTACAAGCAGTTAACAGTTTTAGACTGATGACTGGACGTTTACATTTGAACGAGACAAAAATGCTTTACGTCAAAAGTCTGGGTATTAATATAGAGTTGCTGTTTCTTCAGACAGGAAATATGGACCTTTAACGACCTCGGTACTGTCAGGCGAAGAGTGTGTGATATTTATAACTACTTTCAAGTACATTCACTGAATTTTTCTCATAGAAGCGAAGGTTTAGGAGGTCGTTTTCCTTTAGCTATTGACTGCACAGATGTTAATCTGACATGTTTCTCTTATTTAAAGGTCCATGCATTAGTTTTGAAACATTTAGTGAAGGCAAAGATCTCAGCAGAAGAGAAAAGGTCACCATTTTTAGCCTGGGCCTGTAAATCCTCATGTAACAATCAGAGACTTTCTACACTGCATGCATGTAGAATTCCAGCTTATTTTATAAATAAAACCCTAATACTTTTCATTATAAAAGGTTCGTTTTACAATGCATGTTTTATTTCATATGTGCACCATTGGGTGGTCTTAAGGTTGCCGATTTATGCACAGTAATGAATGTCTCGAAACATTTGTGATTTTGACTTACAAAAGCACACTATTGTGTTTTAGGCATTAGCAGTGGAATCCGATCTGTACAGTATGCATGCTGTATTCTTTATCACCAAGACCTGGTATAAGATATTTAGTGACCCTTACATAACAGACACGAGTCTATATTTATACCCTAGCGCTTCAGATTAGCCCTGCAGAACCTTGAGTTAATCCTGCAGGTACAGAGACACACACAGAGAGAGAGAGAGAGGTTGTGAGGGAAAGCAGATTTGTCAGCTAGTTAGCTAAAGGGAATTAAACAGGTGAAGTTAAAGGGTAGTTTTTGATGCATTTTGTGCAATCAGAAAGATGCATGGCTTGAAAGTGGCTTCTATGTTTCATATATCAATAGATTATTAACAATAGACAATGAACAAAATAGATTTCACAGAAAGTGATTGCATCTTTAGATTTAGGGTACGCTCACACTAGACACAAATCACTTGAATGCTTGACTGGTTTTATGAATGTGTCATTGAATTGGTCACTCAAACGATTCATTTTGTTGTTGTGTTTTAATGCAGATTCAGGACTTAAACGCTACTCTGTCTCTTGGTTTTGCTGTGGCTTTGTTTTAAACTAGTTTTGTTGGATACATGAAATTCACAGTTAACATTAAGCTGATTTGTTTTCATATTGCGCATGCTAGCTATCAACCAATGGTCTGCTAACTCTCACTTGATTGTAATTTTAGCATGCACTTATTGAACAAAGCAGTGTACATTTTCGCTGACTGCTGATGTGAAGGAAACTAACGTCACTAGATGTGCCCCTGATAACAGAAGTGCTGTTCTTACACAGCGCTGTATGGTTATTTTGGTGGGCCTGGGAAAGAACAAGAAAACTATGAGAGCATTTGATGAGTCTGAATTTCGTAGCCCCCTCACAAAGATGAACGCAGCACTGCCATGTTCCACAGTCATAGTTCAGTTTCGGAGCGTGTGGTTTTATTCGGCCTCTGTGGTTTCGAAGGGTGGAGGAAATGGAGGGGAGGTGTCAACTTTGGTATCACGTGACCTGCAGCTTCCTGTGCCTTGTTCCATCGCTTGTATCGCCTCTCGACTGAAAATAATCACTTATATCTTTTTGATGGCTCATGCTTTTCTGTAAGTCTGTCAACACAAGTCACATGCACGAGTCAATCGTTTCGTCGCTGAATGCAGCAAAGGGGAAAATGAAAATAGCTGAGCTCTGCTGCTCGTCTCTGAGCGATTTGTTGACAGAGTTTGATTTCAGCTTTTAACATCCGACCCCTTCTCTCTGTCTACAATGATGTTCTCATTCTCTAACAACTTGTTGTCTTGTCCATTTATTTATTTATGCAATGACCAAATGAATGAATAAATAAATAAATAATCATGGTTTTTTTTTGTCTTTTGAGTTTTGTATTTGAGTTCTATGTTTAGTTGTATGTAGTTTTAGTTGAAATATGTATGTTCTTTTTAACCAGAAGTATAATTCTCTAAACCTAGTTGTGCTGATGAAAACAGTTTGTCGTCTGTCCCCGGGACATCAGTGTCTTGTGTCCACCTGTGTCTGTGGGCCGGCGTTATATAAGTGTGACGTCTCTGCAGCGACTCTAAGAGTCTTAGGGTTAATTTGAGACCGGGATCTTTGAGCTGTTGACCCTGGAGTCCAAGAACATCAGAGATCTGCTTTAAAAACACAGGCTAAGCTCAGGGGCGCAAGAACACGGCCCGTCCTGAGGAGGATCAGAAGTGATGTCACTGACAGAGTCTCTGGACCAAACCCTGATACGAGCATTTCACTTTAACAACATCTGAGTGTACAATTTCTTCTTCTTTTCATGATTTGACTCCTTTCACATCATTTTGTTAAATCAGCACGCTGTATAAATAGCGTGGAGCTGGACGGACACATGCACTACGTGAGGAGCAGTGAAAGGCAAACTGATGGACCGCTTCCTGTTTACAAGAGGAGTTCAGTTTCTCCATCTCTTAATCTGCCCAATGTTAGTTTGTGTCCCCCATCACTTTCAGTGGCTGTGGATGAGAATAAAGAGTATTTTTAACATGTGTGTCTATATTTATAATGCATATAAAAAATAGTTTTATTATGAATATTTAATGACACTTTTAGCTTCTCCTTGCTGTATTAAAATCAACCAGGAAAAGCACTCGTTTAATAGAATTACATTAATATGTGTTCTCGAGATCATATTTGTGTAGAGTTGCAAGGATGTGGGAATTTATGAGAGATTTGCATCAGGAAATGATTCGGGTGCAGCTGTACACACACACACACACACACGGCAGCAGGTGAAAGCATCGCTGCGGTCTACCAATGGAAAGTTCAGTTTACAGATGGGAAAAGAAAGAGAAATTGTAGAAATGTGGCAGATAAGTGTGCTTTGCATTCATTATAGTACGTTCAGAGCGAGGGTTTTGGCAAGCTTTAAGATGACTTAAGACAAAATAAGTACTAAAATGAACCACTAAAAATCCATATAGTGCTTATATTTTTTTCTGAAGAAACAGGGTTTCCACAATCTTGGATGTGCAAGGATGTTAAATCTTTGATTTCTAGACATGGACTTGCCTTCAAAATATGTTTTTAAGACTAATGGGAATTTAAAAAATGGTAGTAAAAGTTGTTAAAAAAGGGTTCATTGTTCACCAAAAGACACTCAAATGAGCTGGTTAGTTTTTAAGAGCGTCTTGCTAATGAATTCTGTTTTTAATCTTACATTAAATATGATCAGGTTAAACCTATTTCATATTTACTATAGCTGAGTTCAAATAAGAGTAGGATATACTTACCGTGAGACCTTTAACTAACAGTTCTCCTCTTCTTCTCCTTCACCTGTAGTTGAAACCACACCATCAGCATGGGAAAGCAGAACAGTAAGCTCCGTCCCGAGGTGATACAGGACCTGCTGGAAAACACCGACTTCACTGAGCATGAGATCCAGGAGTGGTACAAGGGCTTCCTGCGGGACTGTCCCAGCGGCGCGCTCAGCATGGAGGAATTCAAGAAGATCTACGGCAACTTCTTCCCCTATGGAGACGCGTCAAAGTTTGCGGAGCACGTCTTCCGAACCTTCGACGCCAATGGAGACGGAACGATAGATTTCAGAGAGTTCATCATCGCCCTGAGCGTCACGTCACGCGGCCGTCTGGACCAGAAGCTGAAGTGGGCCTTCAGTATGTACGATCTGGACGGCAACGGATACATAAGCAAGGCCGAGATGCTGGAGATCGTACAGGTGTGTGAGTGTGACTCTCTCAGTTGAGGCTCAAATATAAGTCCATAAACGCTTATAATAGCTGGATCTGGCAACACAGAGGCTGCACTGTCATTTAGTGTTATTCTTTGTTCATGACCAAACCATATGAAGTCTATTTTGATTGCAATTCCTTCTATACGCACATCTAAATTGGTTCAAAATCCAGCTCTCTGATTGGTTTAAAAATGTACTTTCTGCCCTGGTTAGATCAGGTTTAGATGTTGAATATTTTGAACCCTAGTGTAGATTATGCTGATTTAAATGAACTAACTTTCAGTGTTATACCACAAGCTTGTTGAAATAGTACCTAAATGAGAAGTTCCCATGAAACACCTGAAATGATATCGCTCAACCACAGAAACTCCTTTCTTTTGACTTTATACTTACGGAGAAGATATTTCCAACCTTATAGCGCATATTAATATATTTCAGTGAATGATATGGCAAACCAATACAATCAAAATGCTTCCAGGAAATGTCTGGTTTTAGGCTTGTGCCTTATTATCGTGTTTTTTAGACCAGAAAATGATCCGTTTTCAGTTGTGCGTGATGTTTTGGCTCGATTGGGGAGGGCTGAGTGCAGCAGGCAATTACCTTTTGCTCATATTTAGGTAAATTTCATGCTGCTGGAGCAATTGGTGAAATGCGTCAACTTCCCAAGTGCACTGTCTGAATCTGACAGCTGAGAGCAAAGCAAATGACTGTAATTTTCTTTTCAGTTCATGCAATTATCTGGGAAAAGCAGTTGCTATGGTTACTTTGAAAAAGTTAGGAAGTGATGGCTCCAATACCCAGAGTCCTCTAATTTTCTCTAATAAGATTTACTGCCTGCTTAGACACTAACAGCATCTTAACTGCACTCCCAAACCAAAAGACAGCACATTCTAAACCAGAATTCTAAAACCCAGCTGCTAGAAGATTCTAAAACAGCACTCCATGCATTATTTTGAATTTGTAGTTCTGCTAGTTGAAGTACTGTGCTGTTAGCTTAGCGACATGCTAAAACCAAATGAAATAAACCCACAGTCGAATCTCACTAGGCTGAATTTTGAACTTGTTGAACAAAATCGTGTTTTTTGTGAGGTAGTACCTTTTCTAAAGCTGATCTGTGATGTTGTCTTCCTCAGGCCATCTATAAGATGGTTTCTTCAGTGATGAAGATGCCAGAGGACGAGTCCACACCTGAGAAACGCACGGATAAGATCTTCCGCCAGATGGACACCAATCGTGATGGTGAGCTTCCTTTACTCTTGTGGAAAAGAAGTGTGCTTAATTGTATAGAATGTGCACTTAAAGTATATTTTAAAAAAAACTGTTCTTGCAGATAATGTAATATAAATATAATAAAAGGTCACTTAAGTGTAAGCTACTTAAAGAGAGAATCTTCCATGTTTTTAACACACTCGAATAGTCTTTTATAAAGTGCTCTTTTTAATAATATCAAATTAAACGTTTTACTTTTCGAATATGTTTTAAAGAAACACACTTATTTCGATGTGTTGACTTGCATGCTAACATATAAATCACTTTTCACTGTAGTGAGTTTTTTTATATAATTACATTTAAGGTTTCTATGCAGTATTTTAAATACACTATATTGGGAATTCATCATTCAGTGTGTTTAATAACATCTATGTTTTGTACAACACACAGATATGCCAACAACTTATTCGTACATATTTTACACGGTGGCAAATTCGTACGATAATCACAAAATGAATGAATTTGTATGATTTGTCTACACCTCCATGAGGTTTAGTGGCTGGGTGAGGTGTAGGAGATTCATACAAATTGTGCAACTTGTTAAATATGTACGATTTAGCAAAAACTTGATGAATTTGAACGAGTGAGGTTGTACGAATTCGTACGAATTAGCCTCCGTGTAAAATATGTGCAAACTTCCGTGAGATATGTCAGTGCCATATTTCTAAGAAATTCATTATGAAATGATATAAATATGTACTAAAGTGGGTCAGAAAGCCCTCTAAAGTTTTGTATTTAACATAAACTATAATACTTTTCATATAATTGATGCTATTAAATAAAACAAAATAATAAACACTCTTTTTAAAAGTATGTGAAAGTGTACTTCTACAAGGATGATTAGGTACATTGACATGTATGTTTAAGAAGCCTTCTACACTTTAGGCTTTGGTTTAAAAAAAAAAATGTTTTTCGCATTTTGCGCAAAAAAAAAAAATGCTTTAAGTGCTTTCAAATGGCTAATCCATGCTAATCAGCCAAATCCTGTTAATTTTGACCTTTGACCCTGTGTTGTCCTTCAGGTAAGCTGTCGCTGGAAGAGTTTGTTGAGGGTGCAAAGAGCGACCCATCCATCGTGCGACTGTTGCAGTGCGACCCCAGCAGTGCGGGACAGTGAATCAGCGCTCATGACCTCTCCTCCTCAAGTCTTTCTGTGTTCGCTCTCCTTCAGATATCAGCAGAGCATGGACTCCAAAACCACAGGCCCATCTCTGAGTGTCTGTGGGTTTCCCTCTGAACACCACGCATGAGAACTTTATTTCCCCACAGACACAGATCCGTTAACGGTTAGCAGCGGACATTCAGAGATCGTGTCCATGTGTCTCTCTGGATTTTGAATTCCTCATATAAGGCTTTTTGCATTTTAACACAACAGGCAGTGATGCAAGTGACATCACATCCTGTTGTAAGCTTTTGGTACTGAAATAAACCCCTTCGAAAAGAGCTTTAAAGAATAAACGAGAGGGAGTCGAAGCAAAATGCACCAGATAATGTGACACTTTGTCAAACTTTTCGAAACAGCAAAATATAGTTTATTTAAGAATTATTTTAAAATAAATTCAATCATTTTACAAATGTCATTCCTAGTGTTCCTAGTATTTCAGTTCCATTCATCACAAACATCTATTTAAAAAGAGTCACTTAAGCGACATAACAGTTTTTTTACTTGAATATTTTTTTTTTTTACTGCATTATGTTGTCAAAGCCTGTGATAGAGTCTTTAAGGGGCGGTTCGGGTCAGGGTTTATCGTGATGGCGCTCTTTTAAGGAGCATCAGGATAAATAAAATAAAAAACGTAAAAAAATTACTTTTTTTAAACATTAATACTCGCTACATAGGACTGACAGTAACCAAATAGTTGGAAAATTTCATAAAACAAATAAATATTTTCTTAGGGGTGATAATAATATTGATCTTGCTGCTTCAAAAGAGAAGAAACATTAAAAAGTATTAGGCGACAACAAAAAAATTGTAGATATAATTTATGGTTTAACTTGATGGCTAAGGGAAAATTTATCACACCACAAAACAAAACATAATTATTTAAAAAAAATAAAATGCATTTTCTTTTGTTTCAAATAATCATTTGTACAGTAAAAACATATGTATCCAACACATTCACCTCAGCTTTCCAGACACTTTCTACTGGATCCAGAGCTTGTTTCAGTCCATCTTCTGCCCACTCCATCAGCTGTGAACATGCACTCGTTTAATTATTCATATCTGACTGAATCTTGGCCTTAGTATTCAGTTCAGGTCTTTCTTTTTATATCCGGCTCAAATCATTTTGCACGTTGTCCACCTCAAACTGAATGTATTCTCTGCATCTACTGGGACTTTCTGTCCATTTCAGGATGAATATGTATGTATGTGATGCTTTTTGAGTACTTGTGTGTTTATTCAGCGTTTTGTCTATGCATACCGTACGTTTGGGTCAGCAGTTGTTAACGTGTAAGAATATTTCTACACAACCTCAGGGTTTTAAATGCAAGGGACTGTGCAAATGGATGGCATATAGTCCATTTATAAATGCACAAACACTCACTCACATGCAAACCACATCATATCTGAGGCCACATGAGAGATGGATAGCCATCGGAAACTCTCTGCGGTTTTACTTTCAGTGAAGTCGGGGTTGTGATGATCAAACTTTCCTCAGCCACATGCTGATAAGAAACGCTGGTGAAAGGAGCTTGAATTCAAAACTGAGCGTTTAGATTTGTAGATTCTCCTTCATGAAAACACTTAAAGCATCTGGCATTTCGTTTATAAACCACAGAAGACAGCAGCATGTGGTCAAGTGCCAAACACAGATGAATATAAATGGCAAAACAAACAGTGTTCAATCAGTGTTTGCTGTACAACTGTTATCTGTCAAACTATACGTCATTATCGTTCTGTAGATTTTATATGGTAACCTGTACATCTGTGTTGGTTATATCCTAAATAAAAATCTTAAAAGGAAAATGTTTTGGAGTCTGAAGGTCTTACATGAATATAAGAAGTTATTAATCGGGTGTCAATCGTAACGCAGGGTTAAAGGAATAGTTCACCCCCCAAAATTTTAATTGGCTGGAAAAGTCAATTAAAATGTAGTTGGGTTTACTTCTTCATCTGAAAAGACTTGGTTCCCTTGCGGTGAATGGGTGCCATCAGAACGAGAGTCCAAACAGCTGATAAAAACATCACAATAATCCACACCTCTCCAGTCCATCAGTTAACATCTTGTGAAGTGAAAAGCTGCGAGTTTGTGGGAAGCAAATCCATCTTTAACACAACTATTAACACACACTATTGATTAAAATAGTGTCTCGTCCGAATCGGGAGAGAGATCTGCACAGATCAAACACCATTAACAAGCCATAACGGCTCTAAACAAATATGTTTGTTGATTTTGACGTGAGAAAACAACAGTGGATGGACTTTTTCTGTTATTATGGATTATGGACTCGTATTTTAGCTGAAAGCAATGGATATTTATGTGAATATCTATGTTTTTGACGATGTACATTTTCAGCACATTTTGAGTAAACAATCCCTTTAATTGTAGTGTGAAAAAACAATCAAATCTTGATAAAAATGCATTTATTTACATACATGAAGTGCCCTTTTCCATGATTTGGTTTGGAAGACAATGATTTTCAATGGAGCCGCTCAACTGAATCTGCACTACACAGTTAATGTTATACACAAACACTAGAAATGCACCAGGCTTTAAGACTCAAAAATCCTGACTAAAACTGGGAGAGATGCTTGTATCTTGAAGTGAAGATACATGTTCAGATCTCCGAAAGGTCATGCAATCTTTTGCATTTGAAACCAAAGTGACTTTTCTCAGATTCGGTACTGTACAGTTAAACATTACAGTATTTATACATAATTCCTGCTTTTCTCTATTAAGCATACAAAAAAAACTTGAAATGGCACAGTCTCATAAAAACAGCTTCTTTACGCTTCAGAAAAAAGTGAGTAAGAAGCTGAATCATATCTACCAAGCTAACATTAACAATAATATTAATGAACACACACACACACACACACACACACAAACATTACATTGACAGTATTGGACACAGTATTTCAGAGATAAGTCGCTCTGCAGAGTCCTAAACTCTACAGAAAAGTCCCAAATTCGTATTTTTGCTGCAAGCAAATGTACTTAGCATTATAATTTCCAAAAGACGCTTGCTTTTGTTGAATATCCGTACTGTATTCCCAGCATTTTGATGTGATGAAGAGATCATGTATCTCATCTAACTCCGCTCCAGTGAAATCCTTTGGAAGAAACCGCTGAAATTTCAGACAGGTGCTAATGCTGGTCTCCAAAATCAAGTGAAATGTGAAACAGTCTGTAGTTTGGTCCTTAAAAGTCAAGCCGATGATAGTAAAAGTCTTTCCCATCCACATGTGGACATGTCTGGGATGC
Organism: Carassius gibelio; assembly: GCF_023724105.1. NCBI lineage: Eukaryota > Metazoa > Chordata > Actinopteri > Cypriniformes > Cyprinidae > Carassius > Carassius gibelio. Next base: position 12,855,012 of record NC_068414.1, read on the forward strand.
ACTGAAACTCTATTGACCGTTAAAAATCATACTTAAGGGCTGTTAAAAATGAGGTATGTCAGCTTTAGCTGGACAGCTGATGTTGAATCCCACCAGCTCCAAGTAACAAGTCTTTGAGCTTTAAACATACTGAAGTAAGAAAGACATGTGCTGGCGTTCATATTTCCATTAATGTGATTTTATAAGCTTCTGCGTAGCTCTCGATACTCAGGATAAACGTGTCCTCGTTAGAGTAGTGCTCGATGATATTGTCGTCCATGTTCACCAGGATCCTGCGACGGAGAGGACACACAAAATCACGACTGGCGTATTAGCCCAATCATCATGTAGATTTTATTCAAGAAATCACTTACCCTTTCTTGCTCTTCTTGTAAATCTTGGCCATTCTGTCAACAGGAACACCGTACTTCTCTGAAATCTGTTGATATGAAAGAAATCGCACATCAGCAGTGATCTGATCTTTGGAAATGTGTTCAGTATTCACTCAGATTGCATTACTTCGGTGCTAATCATTTGATGTTTACATCTGATCTGTCCTTTTCAAATGGATGCACCATTGATTTCCCCCCTCTCTTATTGAGTGATGTGGATACTCACTGCGTCCATGAGTCCTCTGAGAGTGGGCGAGCGCAGCATCAGAGCGTCAAACACCTCGTCCGACTCCTTCCTCACGTACAGGAGCACTGTAAACACAACCTCTGCTTAGACTAGGTCAGAGTCTGTTTCCATTTAACTCCACATCGTGTTCAGATTCTGTCCAGTCTTATGAATGTAGTGAATGTTCTCATTTGTTGTGAGTGAAAACCAGGGTTATTCCACCAAATACTGATTTCTTAACTCAACACTGTAATTGTGTTGTCTAAAGATGAATATAAACATGTGTAATGGTGGCGCACCCTAGTGATCTTTTGGAAACCGTATCTATTTCATAGTTCAGGCGCCAGACAGGATTTTGGCCTGTCACCAAATAAATATCAAAATACCGTGATAACCCAGGGAGATTTTTAAACTACAGTAAAACTAGATGGATCGCTTGTATGTTTGTTGATAGAAGACAGAACAACAACTTGCAGTTTGAAAGAATTCATTATTATATATATATTTCCCCTCTTTACACACAATTCTGGACACAAATCAAAACCCCATATAAACACAGGAGGAAAGAGAGGAAAAAACAAACGAACATTAATAATAAAAATAATAATAGAAAAACGACAAGGTTTTCATACGAGCATAATTAAATGGACTGAGTAGACGTCAAAGTAAACAAGATCAGCAGATCCAAGGCGTTCTCTTCCAAATAAAACATTCAGCGGTCCAGAAAATACAATAATAAAAAAACAGGATTAGTATATATTTTTTCTCTTGACCAACTAAAGTCATAGATATATTTTTCTTATTTTAATGAATTATAATTTTTTGCAAAAAAGAAAAGAAAAAAAAAAGCTCTAAATGACATTTTGATAAAAATTTTGGAAGAACTGTCATCAGTAGTTAACAGAATTAAAAAAGGTTGTTTTATTCAAATACATAAATAAAAAAGCATAAATCCAAAGAAACTGAGAATTTATATATACGGTATGTGACCCTGGAGTGTTAAGGCTCTTTTGTAACGTTATATTTTTAGCAATATCTGAAAAATCATCATTGCATGGGTCAAAATTATCTATTTTTCTTTTATGCCAAAAATCATTAGGATATTATGTAAAAACAATGAAGATATTTTGTACATTTCCTTCCATATATTATTATTATTATTATTATTAATATGCATTGCTAAGAATTAATTTGGACAATTTCAAAGGTGATTTTCTTCATATTTAGATTTTTTTTGCTCCCTCAGATTCCAGATTTTCAAATAGTTGTATCTCAGCCAAATACTGTCTGATCCTAATAAAGCCTATTTATTGTCAATTTTATAAATCTTAATTTTGAAAAATTTACACTTAAGACTGTTTTTTTGCTCCATGGTCACATATAGATATTTATTTATTTATTTTGCTACAACCAACACCAAATTTTTAAGAAAATGACTTTCCAACATTAGAATTCTACAAAAGGTTCAGTGAATTTTTCTTTATATATATATATATATATATATATATATATATATATATATATATATATGTTAATGACTTGTCTTGAAACTGTTCTTATTTTTTCAGTTCTGTGAAGTAGAGCAGAAAATACAATAAAAATCTCAACTATTTTTGGCAAACTGGTGGCTAATTCATATGAATCCGATTGTCCTGTGAGATGTGTTTGGGAGCTGTAGGTGTGTCTGACCTCTCTTCTGTGTCTCGTCTCTGAGCTGTTTGTGAGGCGGTGGACAGAAGTCCTCCTCGGACGGCCGGAACATCCTCTTCACCAGCACACTCCTACCACAAACACAATCACAGCTGACCCATCACATGATCACAGTCCTCTCAGCATGTTCTCCAGGAGCCCATCAGTAACAGTACTTAACTATGAGGTGATGTGATGTTCAGTTAGTTAATAAGATCAAACTCACCCTTCGCGTTCAATCTCCTCTGTATTAAATGCAAACACCTGTGAAGAGTTGTGCACAAACAGAAGTTAGTAGTTTTACTTCCTGTAGACATTCAGAATCAAACATCTCTGAAACGTTCAGAACGAGTTTAAAAACAGAGCCTCCAGTGACCAGTTCAACAGATATCTCTAGTATCAAGACACACACATGAGGAGGGCAAGCGTGACCTTATGAAAGGTCAGACGCTCTCGAATAAGTGTCAGTCTCGTTAGACACTCAATGGACCTCTGAGGTCTTCATGACACTTCTTTAATGAGCTCTGGTCACTGAGAGTGTTTTCAGACTGACTCGTACCTGGCCTGCCCTCTGTAGGTTCCCAAAGTGCACATCCGGGATGAAGAGAACCGGCTGGGCATCCAAATCACTCATCCTTTTAAAGAGGGTGGCGTCGCATTTTTTGGGGACAGACACCGCCCCGACGCCGCCATCCTTTCCTGACGAGAGGAGTTGCACATGTAAGAATTACTGTTATTGATGATAATAAAGGTTTCTGTCCGATCGAATGCTACCCAATATCACCTGCCACTAGTTATTACAGCACATCATGATTCAAGCCTGTGATGTAACTAAAGCCTCTTTATTTGAACAAAAAAACCCCATCAAAAATCATTGTTGTATGAATTGGAGACGCTTTCAGTCAGACCTTTAGTCTTCTTGCGGTTCTGTTTCCTCTCCTCATCTCTGATCTTCCTCTCCGCTCCCTGAGCCGCACAAACACAGATAGAAAAGAGAAATTAGAAACACTAAAGAAAGTCTGTGAGGACTGTGGAAAGTAACACTAATGGACAACCACAAGGTGGCGCTACAGTTACTATGAAGTCTAATGGCCCACTAGGAAACAGCCCTTCACTGCTGATTAAAATAAGTGATAGTGCATGGAGAGTGCCAAAACCTAGAAACATTTGATCATTCAAGCATTTTAGCACTACTGCTCAATGAGATTTTAAATGGGTTTTAACGTCTGGAGGAAAACGGTTTTATTCTACAACATAAAATACATCAGGAAACCCTTTGTAATATTTACATATTTTTTTAAAGGTTTAACAGTAGGTGAAAAGTACAGGGTGACCTACTCCCGTCCGGATTCTGAAGTGCGTGTTCAGCGGTACTTTAGTATCCCATGAGGCCACGGGAGAGGATTCATGAATGACTGGGAAGCGACACAACTGATACGGGTCGGTCATGTGACAATAACAACATGGCGGATGCAGTACGTCCGAATTAATTCTTACTACCCACATTCACACTATATAGAAGTAAATGTAGTACCTTCTCAGTATGCGGTTTCGGACGCACCGCATATGTTGGGATACTACATGCATTGGTTCAAAGGTGAAAGGTCAAGGCTCACCTTATCACAGAAGACCTTGATCTGGCAGTAGGCTCTGTGCAGGGGTTTGTTGCTGCGGTTGTTGTAGCTGTAGGTGTCGATCTGGATCATCAGAGGAAGACCCTTCACCCCCTTCTGAGAGGAGAAATCTGTGCTCAGACAGTTCACCGTGACGAAGATCTACCAATCAGAGAACAAGACAAAAACAGCCACACGTGAGGATTCATGTGTAGGAAACAAGCATGTTACAGTGGTGTCTGACGGAGCAAAACTCTGCCACTGCTGAGATGATGATGTAGGTATCTAGATGCACACGTAACAGACCGTTGCATAAGAACTGCCATATTCATATTTTCTAACATATTTTCTAACACCGGTTTGACCTACGCAGTCCTCCTGACCGTTGAAAGCGCACCTTGTTTTTCACCCACCATCCACCTACACACGCAAAACAGGTGCCTGCCTCGACACGTCCGTCTGTGCCCCTGACTTCTGCCGAAAGCAATGCTCACACTGCACACTAACAGCTACACGGGACACGAAATGTTCCCGTTAAAGGAAATAGTTTTATATTACTGTAAGACCAAGTCTTAATCTTAACCGTCATCTTTTTTATTTCAATTCCAAAGCAGTTTTGAGCCTCTGACTCCACAAAGGTTTGGAAACAGAGTCTTGCTCACTAAATATTGATGTGGTTTGTTATTAACAGCTTCATATAATCAACCATTACCAATGCCAGAGGACAAGGAGGAGGTCAGAGTTAGGTGAAGCATGCATGACAACTACATTGGAGCACTTTAAGGAAAACCTTTCATTTCTAAGATGCCACCAGAGAAGCCTCTAAGAAGCATCGACTTAAATAACTTCATTTCTGTGCAAAACATTTAACACTGACAGAAATCTAACTGGGCTCATTCCGATTGGTTTAGAATTGTATATATATATATATAAATTTGTATTATTAATACTTTTATTTAGCAAGAATGCATTAAATTGATCAATAGTCAGTAAATACATAACAGATTTCGAAGTCAAATAATATTGTAAATTAAATGTTCAATTCATCAAAGAATACTGAAAAAAATGGTTTACACAAAAATATGAAGCAGCACAACTGTTTTCAACACTGATAATAATAAAAATGAGCAGCAAATCAGCATATTAGACTGATTTCTGAAGGATCCTGTGACACTGAAGACTGGAGCAATAATGGTGAAAAATCAGCTTTGCATCACAGGAATAAATTACATTTTCCCAAAATATTCAAATAGAAAAGGTTTAAATTGTAATTATATTTCACAATATTACTGTTTTTCCTGTGCTTGTGATTAAATAAAAGCATAAGTCTTTGAGAAAATGTTGAATGTTGTAGGCTCAAATGATTTGTCCAGCTGTGGACCTTTGGTTAAATAAACGGAGCCCTTTAACAGCAACAAGGACGTAATTTCCTCCTCACAGATCAATGACTCATGGAGACTCAGTTTATGGCTTGCCTCACTCCAGAGCTTTGAAAGGACTTATAATAAAAGTCAAGAGTATGTTAGGTCAGAGAATCAGATGCTTATCAGATCAAACCAAGAGCATTTCACACCCCAATGCATGCTTTAAAAAAAACACTTAAATATCCTTTCAAGGTCGGCTGCATTGTCCACACAGTCCACATTAATAGGTGAGTTGGCCCATTAAAAAGCAAATGTTTGCGCAGAGAGCTTTAGTTGAATATACTCCAGAGGCGAGTGTTTGAACGGAGCTGTATTGCAAAAGAAGAGCCACAATAGGAGAGCAGGACTTTGCCTGTGAGGCTGGGAGGATCTGGACTCGGGTTTGTGTGCGTTTGGTACACACACCAGGGCTATTTCCTACTCTCGCTAGCATACAGATGAAACCCAAAACCCAGGAGAAAACAGAGGCTTAAATTAATAGACGAGACTGGGGAAGATGCACCAAGGTATTGTGAATCAAAGATCAGGCTTTACAAGGCTCTCGGGGCCTGTAAAATACACATATCAGATATCGTAACACCCTGTGTCTCAATAACATTTTGTGTATCACACACAATGGTGATAGTGCACCTAAATGAGAGAGAGAAAAAAAATAGATGCACTGATGTAGTCGGACTGAAAACTGAACCTTTGGTTGAGTTAAACAACTACACCTGCCACTTCATCAATGACCATTAATGCAAGCAGGATGTCCATAAACCCAAAACACACACTGGATGACTTACCTTGGCCTCCTCATTCACGTCCCAGGTAAGGGACACGGCATTGTAAGCGATTTCTTCAATATTCCCAATTGTGTTATAGCTCTCTTTGTAGTCAGCTGTAGAGAGAGAGAACAGGAAAAGTCAGTTCTCGAACTTGCTGGAAATAAAAACAAAGCAAACCAGGATATGTTGTGTTTAAGAAACTAACTTTACAACTATGCAGCACTAGCACTAGACCACAGCAGTCCAGACCAGCAAACAATTCACCTACAGACTCACGCTTGCAGCGGTAGAGACATGTACAACTTATATGGTGTACAATTACATTTTGTGAGTAATGTATGAACTGGTGTCTGGGAATGGTGAAATTAAAACAATGTCTGCCAATACGAGTGGTTTTAAGACTGATAAGCCGAGTGTACATAAAACAGCCCCCTTCCACTTTAGATAACCCCTATCTGTTAATGTAAACAAGCATTTGATTTTTAGTAGCCACTTGATAGGCCATTTATGACCACTCACACTTTGAGCATGTCTGTGATTCTCCCTAAACGCCATTACTTTATAGATTTCCATTAAGGACGGGTGACCTCATGACAGTTTCGATGGCTGGAGTCAGCCTGTCTGTGCTAGTTTAGCTACGGCTGTTAACTTTAAATTCTTGACTGGCAATTCCTAAGAGTCTGTTTTGATGTCCACCAGGCTAAAAGTCTGGGCTGCCCCTCAGTAAAGATATTTCTAGTCAATTAATAGTTGTTAATTTAAGCCCTGGGCATAGAATACATTGCTTTCAATAAAACATAAATCTGTTTTCAATGGTCAGAGTGTATAAATCTAGATTTAAATGCAAGTATTGTCTATTTGCATATTTGATAGTCTATGTATGACCTCACATTTTATTCATATCCAGAATGAGGCGATGTGAACATCACAGAGATCTAAACACTCTCATGCAATTTAGGTTTCATTCAAACTCGAAGCTGGAGGGCGCTCTCGCACACTCCAAAATAGACTCATAGAAGTAATACAGTAATAGGAATACAGCTATCACTGTAGCGAAGTTGAATAAAAAGCAGAAATATTTTTTTTTATTACAACAATATATGTGGTTTATGTGTGTTTTTCAAGTCATCTCCAGGTAATAAATAAATAAAGCATATGAAAAATGCAGTGCTACTACAGAAGCCTTTTTTTTTTTAGGAGGCAATAAATTCATTCCACAAAGTTCTACATAATAACAAGTTTCAGCACAGTAGGCAAAACTAAAGAAGGATACATGCGCAAATGAATAAGTAAATAATAAAAAAAGAAAATGTAAATAAAAAACGTGGATATGATGATCAAAAGGAGTAGGCAGAAGATTAAGCTTATTGACGCCTACCCCTTTTTATACATTTAAAAAGTAGATACATTTACTATAATCAAGAAGACAATTGACATATATTTATGTTGTCCTATTCCAGTAACTATACAATCAACAATAATGACTCACAACCATTCTGTTGAATCCAATGATTCTGTTGAATCATTAGGCAGTATGACTTGTTTTTACTTTGATTTAAATTGATAAATGGATGGGGACTGCTCGAGTTGGGCTCTCAGGTTATTCCAGAGCCTGACACCACACACAGTCACACACATACTTTTCCTCATAGTTCTGAAAGCCGGTACTTTAAGTTGGCCATAACCTCTCAAATTGTAACAGCTGTCTCTTTTTGTGAATAATTTTTGAATATTTGCTGGTAGTTGGACCAAATTTGCTTTATACACTAATTGTGCAGTAAAAAAATCAATAAAGTCCATAAATTTAAGCATGAAGTACTGAAGTAAGCCTATAGACAAGACTTCCGATTTATTAGTCGGTGTAGGAAAATAATGAGAAAAATAACAACACACTACAAACCAGTGTGTTCATGATTAAGATAATACGTTAAAATAATATGCTAAGACACATATTTGCAATATCAAGCAGCAAAATGTTTTGTCCAGCTAAAAATAGCTGAATGCAAATGACACTGGAAGCCAGACTCATAACATGGACGCGCCCACACTTACAGGAAAAAAAAGATGGATTAAAGCTATAATATATATTTTTCTTTTTTATGGGGAATAAAAATTGTATGTAAGCCAATCATAAAACTGTCATTAGGAAAATAAAGGAAAAATTATTATAGAATCAAAAAAATATATATTTTTTAAACTGTCATTTAGACAAAAAAAAAAAAAAAAAAACATAAATTTGACATTTCCATCCCCATTACTTTTGAAATTACAGCTATGCCCCAGATTTAAGCCATTAGTCAACTAACTGAATGTTTATTACTTTAATTACTTAAATATATACTTAGAAGGACTTTAATATAGGCTATAGCCTGTTCCACTTTGGAGTGAACATGTAAAGCGTGCCACAAAGCACCTGAAAAAGTAATGACTATGAATGTGTCTGTAAAAATAACAAGGAGATATTTTAATTGTTTACTAATATACTAGTGTTTTCTGAGTCGGCAGCAAAGATGAAGTTGTACAGTGACGCACCTTCAGAAAGAAATGCACCTTTCACACAGATTACATAAGAATATTTGTTTTCAAATTGAATTTGTATTTGAATTGATTTTGTTTAAAAGTAGACATTTCAAGCTTTCTATAGATATATTTCTCATGTCTGTGAGGCAAGAAGCCCATACACTGAGTTCCAGTTCATTTTTGTGATGTGCTCCTGTTTGTTATCTTTATTTTACAAAAGCACAACCTTTACTGATATTGGTATAAAAGTAAAACCCTTTACAGTTTTGAATGATGTATTGCTCTTATCAGTATGAGCAAAAAATGACAGCGTATTTTAAGTTGTTTCCACTGTTATCAGAAAAAAATGCAAGTAGTCACACCAGCACCTAAAAAACACACATTTATCTAGGTTAAAGTTAGAGTGAGCAGCTGATGATGATCTTTCAATAACAAAAATTTGGGATATACTATAATTACCTCAATGACCAGTCATTAACGATCTGTCCATCAAAGACACAAGCTATTTTTTTCTTTGACTAATATAATACAATTTTAGTCAACTAAGCCTTTTTTCGTCACCTAACCTAGTCGACTATTAGAGCGGTAGCCCTACTTAAGTTATTCGATTACTTAGAAATCAAACCGCAGACATTTGTACAACTAGCCACATGATTTAAGGTGTCATTCATTGTCTTACAACAGGTAACACACATGCTCATTGTAGAAAAGGTGTGCCAAATTTTGAAATACTGCTGTGGCTCAAAAAAAAGTCTGTTCAAATCATTAACCCTAGATAGGAGTGGTAATTTTAAGTTGTGATTTCCTAGGTTAATTAGAGTTTCTTTCTTCAGTTCCAAAGTTCTTTGTAATTTAATAAGCTGTCATTACAGGGGCTGTTATGTCTATGTTAAGTAAACCCAACACCTGTCTTACTTTGAGGTAACTTGGAGATTAGGAAGGCCGAAACCCTTCCCAATGGGTCTCCTTTGGGTGGTTTACCAAGCACGCCCGACGATGCCCGTAAGCGAGCTCCCCCAGTTAAATAGCCCCATTCAAATCCCAGCTCTAGTGACATGGCCCCAAGCCTGAGGAACAATTCTCAGCCTCAACTGCTATTCAAATCCCAACTGTGCAGGTGTCAGGTTTCAGTCACTGTCTCCTCTATTGCCTTCAGCATACTGCCATATATCATGTGCCCAAAGGTCTGTCCACTTCACCAATCTTCCATCACTTTCTTCGCAAAAGCTCTCCTTGAAGTGCATCAGCAAAACATTCCTCTATTTTTGACCAATCTAAGAAAGCATGGTTTAAGACAAAGATTCAGATTCAGATATTCCCTCCGGGTGCTCCCAGGCTGTGAAAGTCTTGTGGCCAAATCTCGACAAAGGGCATAACAGAGCGTCTGATTACTGGAGATGAGGGGAGGACAAGAAACAACAGGCTCAGGACGACTGTTCTCTCAAGGTGTGACAAGACTGAGAATAAGACGTGAAATGTTTGGACTCATAGCTGCCCAACGCCAAGTGGACTCCAACCATTTTGGGCCTTATGATTTTTTTCTTCTCTCATTTAACTTGAATAAGAAGCTGGGCTAGTGATCTGAAGATCACAAGTTCAAATCCCAGGTGGGGTGACTCATGGAGCTGAAGAATATTTGGGATCTCCTAACACCAGTGCACCTTACTTAACCCCAACTTGCTCCAACAGGACGAACATTGTAAAAAGGCGTGCAGCTGTGGATAACCTTCCTAAACTAGCTGTGCCTTCGTCAACACATCCAACCGAGCTGTATTCAAACATTAGAAAATCATTAGAAAAACAAACACATGCACATGCTGAAGAAAGAGTATTCACCAGAAGAGGAGATTGGGATAATTTTTGATAAAAACATGGGAGAAGGAAGCAGGACATGCGGTGTGTGTGTGTGTGTGTGTGTGTGTGTGTGCGTGCACGTGCATTTATATGCATACATGTATGCATTTGTGTGTGTTCAAAAACATCCCTTGAGTTAAAACTGTGAAACCCAGGCCCGGTTTCACAAACAGGGCTTAGTTAAGCCAGGACTAGGCCTTAGTTAAAATAAGATATTTAAGCAACTTTTACAAAAATGGCTTAGATAAAAACATTACAGGTGTGCATCTTGACACGTATTTTAAGATATGTCAGAACAAGATATTTCAGTTGAGACAGCTCAGACATGCATTTTAGTCTGGCACTAGCTTAAGCCTTGTCTGTGAAACCAGGGGCATGTGTCACAAAGAGATTTATAAGAATATATACAGTCCAGTTTTCAATTAATTGCATTCAATTTATTTTTTTAATGTGTTAAAATCTATTAACATTTACTCCAGTTTTTTTTATTTGTACTCCTTTTAAATTCTATTTACAAACTCTCAGCAAACATACCCTGACTATGTCAGACTTCGTACTTCCGCTCAAGTTCATTTCACTTCTGTCTACGAAGCAAAGCGCAGTAGCAGAGTTTGGTATTACCCGGCTACAGCACACAGTAATGGTCAAGAACTGTAATTTATTTTAAAAAGCCAATTATTTTCTGACTCCATGCACATGAAGATAGCATATTGTTTTAGAATTTTTGAGTCAAAATAAAAAAAAATTGCTTATTTTGGAATTGGGTTCTCAAGGGATAAGAAACGATGAACTAATTAATAACTAATTAACACCTCAGATTCAATAAGGAATGAAATCTGTCCAAATGTCAAAAATACCTCTGTAGAGAGATCTGTGGCTGTTTGCAAAAACTACTTAAGACTAATCTTAAAGGTAAGTCAGCTAAAACAATTCTTCAAGACTACCCTAGTAAAAAATATATATTTATTTCATACTAAGTATAGTTTAAATCTATTCACTGACGTATTGCTCTAGGCTTGCTGATATATAAATTATACATATTATTTAGAAAACTACCTGTGCACAATGTACATTTCTTAATATTAAGCCTAAAATCTGTTTTAATGTCACTATTGATGAGGACTGTATAGTCTTTGAATAAAATTGGTCTTCAAATGCAAGATGTTTAAAGTGTACCTAAAGTATACTTGCAATAGTTTCACTTTAGCTCAATCAAATAAACTAACTGAGTTGTTACAGTTTAGCAGAATTTAAATATACCAGTTTAATACACTAAAAGTACAACTGCAGGGTATTTTTATTAAAATGTATTTGTAGTATACTTCGCATGAAATAAATTCATTTCAATAACATTTTAATTTATTGATTCTTCACTAGAGTGGTCATAAGTCAGTTGGTTAACTGCTAGTAACTATGTTGACTGTGTTTATGCAGCAGGCCCCTGTATCTATCTGTAAAAAAAATCTCAGGGCAGACTCTCTAGTTAAAATGTGTATAATCTGTGTGTATAGCCATTAACAACCTAGTACCCATTATTTGAGCGGAGGGAAACCAAGAGGAACCAATCTCCTGAGAGCCCTGAGGGCTTCTGGGATGTCTTCAAACTAGCAGCGGATGCACAATGAACCATTTTAACGACAAGAAGTACTTTCGACATAAGTCGATTTAGACCAAAGTGTGTTGAGTAGTAGCTTGGTTAATGATTTTTGGAATGAATGATACATAATCTACATAAGTACAAGAACACAAATTCTTTCAGCTATGCAAACTCAAATCTCACGCATCGCTGCATTAAAAAATGTTTACTCTTTCACATCAACTACAGTTTGAAGATAATCTTGCTGCTGATATACTTATAGCTAAAGCAACCTGTTCTGTTTAATGCAGGGGGCTGTGCAATCCTTCACCCGGGTGCCACTGTCCTGCAGAGTTTAGCTCCAATCCTTATCAAACACACCCAAACTAGCTAATCAAGCCTGAACTTTGACCTGAGTAATGGAGAGGAAACCTCACCGATGTCCAGAACCCTCTGCTTTGCCGTGTGCTGGCGAGAGTGCCAATACTTCCAGTACTTGAGCTGCTCATCGCGGTTCTTATCTTCACTGAATACAACCATGATGACACTCTGAAAGAGGAAATGAGAGAAAGGAGGTCAACTGAGGTTATCACAGTCCACTCAGTTAATTCATACCAGTTCCAAACAATCTAGAGCTGACTAGCATTGTTATTAGCATAACAAGAATGGAAGATATAGTCATGCATTAGGCTATGTGTCCACCAAAGCATTTTTAAGCCAGCTGAAAGCCCCAGGCAGTCTTGCTATGATATGGAAGATTCACAGAAGTAATGTGGCAGACGCATCGTGAATTAAATATTACAAGCATTATTTTTTTTTATCTGTAGTAATGTGTGACAGTTAGTCAGTGTGTTATTAGTCCCGCCCCTCCTCCACTGGGATTGGACGGCTGACTATAAAGTGACAGTGATGACAGTTTATCCAAAGTTAACATCAATTCTCCGCACCGAGAGAAAAGCACACAAGCGTTCAGCATGAAAAAGACACTCAGCACTCGTCACGCTGCTGGCATTAAAAAAAAATAATATTAAAAGCATTTTTTTAATATCCTAGCTTTGTAAAAAAAAAAAAAAAACACTTTATTGGACACAAGCCCTTGCTGTTCAAAAGTCTAGGATTGTTTTTTGATGGACATTTTCAAGGTCTCACCAAAGCTGCACTAATTTGATTAAAAACACAGTAAAAACAGTATTATCGTGAAATATTATTACAGAATTCTTGTTTAATACATTTTAAAATGTAATTTATTCCTGATGCATTTTTTCCAGAATATTTGATTAATAAAACACAGCATTTATTTTCCATAGAAATCTTTGACATTATACATGTCTTGACTGCCACTTTTGAGTAATTGAATGTTCTTGTCTTGCTGAATAATATCATCAATTTCTTAACAAAATACATTTGAACTATTATAGTTTTATCTACAAACTCATTTTGAGCTAAAAATCACTTAACATGTTTAATAAAAATTTATTTCATATGCCAATTAGTAATCAAAGCTCCCAAATTCAATTGGCAAGCTCCTTCGATTCAGTGGTTTGATAGAAGGCGGGCCTACACACTCACCCTCACTTTGCTGATGGGATGTCGGAGGCGTTTATTTGCACTGGTCTCGTTCAGTGTAATAGCGTAGAACTGGCCTTTGTTCAGGTAGGTCATAGGCCCTTCACCCTGCTTCTGCCGTAACGACCTGCTGGCCTCGAGTGTGTACTGGAAGGTGTCTCTGTTGAACAGGTATGTGACGGCTGATTCATCATAACATTACAAGCCTTATGGTGTACACCACCAGCCAAAGGTTTCTGAACAGTAAGATTTTTCATGTTTTTTTATAGAAGTCTAAAAAAACAATAGTTTTTTTAAGGATTCTTTGATGAATAGAAAGATCCAAAGATCAGCATTTATCTGAAATAAAAATATTTTGAAACATTATACAATGTACTATTCAAAAACTTAAGAGTCGGTATATGTGTGTGTATATATATATATATATATATATATATATATATATATATATATATATATGTATATATATATATATATATATTGGGGGGTACAGAAATTAATACTTTTATTTAGCAAGGATGCTTTAAATTGATCAAAAGTGATGATAAAGAAATGTATAATGTTACAAAAGATTACTATTACTCTCTGAACTTTCTGTTCATCAAAGAAACCTGAACAATTCTACTCAGCTGTTTCCAACATAATAATAATAAATGTTTTTTGAGCAGTAAATCATCATATTTGAATGATTTCTGAAGGATCATGTGACTGGAGCAATGATGCTGAAAATTCAGCTTTGCACACAGGAATAAATTTTATTTCAGAATGTTCCTGTTTTTGCTGTACTTTGGATCAAATAAATGCAAGCTTGGTAAGCAGAAGCAACTTCTTTAAAAAGAAAAAAAACATCATAAATCTTACTGTTCAGAAACATCCGACTGGAAGTGTATGTTATTTCCACATAAACAAACAAACAAGCACTTACAACATCTCCGACTGGTCAAATATGAAATCATCAGCTCCAAGCGATGATGGGCGATACTTCTGCATCAAAGAAACAATCATCCACTGATTAAACACGAGTTTTTAAACAAACTTTCATAAGCACCAAATATGAATCTGCTCTCACTTCATTGCTGTCTTCCTCATACGTGCTATCTGGACTGCTGCGATGCTCATCCTTCCCGTATCCACTGTGACTCACGGCCGAGGTGTCGAACGAGTGGGTCTGCTCACAGATGACCCGCATCGGTTCCTCTCCATCCGTCCTGTAGTGAACGGCTGAAGCCATGAACACAGGAGTGTACACCTCAGCCTTCACCAGCGCAGCGTTCCCGCTCTCTCCCGCAGACACGCCGTACTGCTCCCGTTTACTCTCCTGGTGATCCGTGGTGAGCGACAGATTAACAGGCACTGATTTCAGGACCTGGACGTGATTATCCACCGTCTCCGGCTCCATCTGACCGCTGTTTCCCTCTGGAGTGTTTCTGAGACAGTATTGAAGCATAAGAGATGAAAAGCTGAAATAAGTCCATTTATTCAACTCCATTAGCTTTAATCATTTCACTGACCTCTTTTCTGGTTCCTCTGACACTTCAACCACTTTACTGATGGGCAAAACTCTCTTATCTTTGGGCACCTGTAGAAGATAATACATCAGAATACAGCAGCACTGATAGCAGCATAGGCACTGTTTCACTCATAACTGCTTGAAAGGAGATTTAGCACTACATAGAGATAAACTGAAAACTTCCTGACTGTCTTCTGCCATGTAACTTTCATATCGGATCAGCGAAGAAACATAATTTCATCATGTCCTTACTGTGCTTGTTCGTTTTGGCTAATGAGGTGTACGCGATAAAGTTGTACCTTGGTTGCACTGGGAATTATATAATTATGTTTTCGTTCATTAGTCAAGAAACTGTGAATGACAAATGATGGAAAGTATGAGAACGTGTAAAAGTAACCACATGGCATGTTGACATCTCTAAATGCTGCTACACTCATTTTAGCCAAAATACCAAAAATTATAATTTCACTCGGACATAAATGCACTGAAAATTGATATCAATATCAGAAACTTGCATCTTAATCAAACATAAATGATTAGATGGACTTTTCCTAAACCTGTCGTATGAATTGACATTGAAATACAGTGAACAAGTTGCAAAAAATCAACCATGACATAGTTTATTATGAATAAGTATATGCGTTTTTGCATTCATTTGATTTTATTTAATCATATTTTCAAATGCATTAAAATATTAATCAGAAAGCAGAAATTGTGGAACAAGCTAAATTCAATTAGTTAAAATGATTAAGACTGGTTTACATGTAATAAATTGGATTACTGATCAAAAATAATCAAACATAGTGATTTTAGTATGATTTCTTAATTCTCATTCTTACGCAACTCAATTATGAGTGACTGACATTTTATATTTAAACTCTAATCCAAATGGATGGAAATTTTGTAGTTAAAATGCATAAATCTGTTTGACTTTATAGTGCTTTAATGGTTATTTTGGGAGCTTGATACTGTAGGGCCGGTTACTATCCACTTTCACTGTATGTATGGAAAAGAGCGGCTTGAACATTCTACTAAACTTCTCTTTCTGTGTTCCACCCAAGAAAGCAAAGTTCTGAACACCATTAAAGTGAATGAATGATGATGTGCCATGCAAACATGATTAATGTGAAGCCGGTGAGAGACTCAGCTGATGTCCCCGACCTTGTAGTACTCATAGAGGAGCCCCAGGGCGGCAGCACTGTCTTCGTCTCCATTGATGCTCATCATGGCCTTGGTGGCCGCAGTAAGAGGATTCTCCAGGTAAGACCTCCAGGCCTCGTCCTCACTGGTGTAGGCCCGGCGTGGGTGGAAGGACGTCTCATTGGGCACCACTACAACCAGCCTCTTACTGGGACACACACACAGACACAAAACAGTACATCAGCACACTAGCAAACAGAAACACAAATGATAAAGCTTCATGTAAAAGCTCTATTTTGCATACTGATGAAAACAAACCTGCACACTGCGCCTTTTGTGAGATGTATAGTGCATTGATGCCAGGCATTTCTAACCAACTTAACTCTGACAGACGTCCTTCTGCATTTCACAGACTGACAGACAACTTCAGCTTCAATGCAGTGACACATGAGGAAGTGCCACTGCTGGCTCTAGTCTCTCTATTTGATATCATACCATATTAAATCTATATCTAGCTGGTTTCAGCAACATAGAGTGGCCACAAACTGTTTTTTGGCCACACCAAAAAAGAAATAAAGTTTTGGCTATAATAAAAATGTAATAACACAAGTATTATAACAGATGATGTCTATAAACAACATAGATCATATTTATTGAATAGTCATGCACTATACTTTTTAAATTAATACTGAATTTTCATCTGAATAGTTTTGAGTTTTATTTATATTTTTTCGTTTCATGTAGGATGTTTTGTGTCTATTGTCTTAATAATTGTTTACTGGGATTTAGTTAGACGTTAGTTTGGTAACAAATCTTGTTTTAATTTAAAGTTTAAAAAGTTATCCATGCGTTCCTAAGAACTGGTGCAGAAGGTTTCCAGTGAAGTGTATAAATGTGCAGATTCAATTGATCCATAATCTATTGTTTTTATTATATTTTTTAATTAAAAACGTGTATATAAAACATGGGATTAAATAATGAAATTCCGATTCTGTTATTTTAATTTTGTCTGTTAGCATTCCGTTACTAAGTAAATTAAACTAATCAAATTTTCTTAACCTCAGTAGTGGGTGAGTAATTCACGATTTTACATTTTGTGCTATGAATATATTCACAGAATGCAAAAGTAAATCTAAGTTGGGTTCACTTTCGTTTACTGAAAATGTTGTCCCAGTATTGACTTCACAACACAATAGTCATTCATTGGTAAACACACGAGATGTACACACAAACAGTGCACACAGAGTTGGAAAAGAATGGGTGCAATAAAAAATTTAGCTCATGTATCTTTAGCATTATTTTAAAAAGAAATATATGTGGATATTTGATGACATTAGTGTCCTTAGACATCATTTTTGTTATTTGGAATGCAGTGTAAAACAAGGTACATATTCTGAGACAAATCATGTGGAGGTTTCAAAGGAGCAAAAAAGGATGTATTCTGATTATGAGGTAATTACACTTTTTCTATGTAATATTTCCGTATAGTGTAGGCGATTAAGTATTTACTATAGTTTAGTATGGGGAGCTAAATCATATTAAGCATTCATTCACCCTATTTAATTGGAATAGCACATTAATTAAGTTCCATGTAACTCTTTGACACATATAAATGAATGTCTGAGAGGTGCAAGACCCGTATTATGACCAGCAACTCATTACAGACAGCAATTTACTTGACCTATTTTAAACAAAAATGTGTTTAATCACCATACACGTAAATAAACTGGGTGTTACTATGAAGGACGCAATCGATAAACACTGCATAGATTAAAACAATCGAGCTCAAACAATCTTTTAACCTTGCATAAGACACACACTGTGTGTTTTAAATCTAACACACAAACGTAGTATTGTGACGCTTCTACGTGAGGATGAACGTCAACGATGTACATATAGAAAACAACAACGAAATAATACAGCACAAATATAAATAAATAAACAAAATCTCTATTTTTAGTAAAAAACATGTCATGTAGAAAATAAACATTTCATTTGAGGTGTAAATGAACAGGAATGAATTTCAAGCAGTTTATATTCAAGGTGTTTCCTCCGTGAAAAATGGCGTTTTGACCGCAAAAAAAAAAAATCTTTCCTCATGCGGTGGTATTTATGAATAAAAACCACAATAAACCAGACAAAACCTGTATATCATTAAACGTCGTTAACGTAACTAATGCCATCATAAAATACGGGTGATAGTATGAGTAAAATCTGAAAGTTTTCCGAAAGTAGGCTACACATGCAGAATGGCACTCGGTGTGTTTCCGAGGCTTGTGTGGAGGTCACGGAGGATTGTGTCGCAGTCCTGACTCTTACCTGTCTGTCTCCTGTGACATATTCCTCTTCCTCCGCGTTAATTCTTCCTTGTGAAACTGGACTTTCAAGTCGGTGCAGGTAACAGAAGCCCGAGCGCGAGTGAGAGATGCCAGAACCCGAGCTACAGGTAAATCCACTTTCCTCTCTCGGGTTATTTCTCCAGGGCTGAAGGAGCAGGTAGGAAACACCTGAGCACGCCCGGCCAGACCTTCGCGAAGCTTTCAACGAGTGATCTATATATATTAAAAAAACTATATATTTTTTAAAAAATGTAATTACATGTCAAATCTACATTTATTGTTATTATTGTTTGCGTAAAGAACTATAGGTAAACTTTGACGGCTTTTTTTCTGTGTAAAGTATTTGGGTTCAAGTAGGGGCGGGTCGGCGCTCTGATTGGTCGGGCAGCGAAAATGTCGCTCGCTGATTGGCTATCGCCTCAGAAGACAGGTTAGAAGACCCTCCTCACCTGTAGCCTAAGATTTGTATTAGAAATAAAGGGGAGAATGGAAAAAGCCTTTGTGTGAT
Organism: Carassius gibelio; assembly: GCF_023724105.1. Classification (NCBI taxonomy): domain Eukaryota; kingdom Metazoa; phylum Chordata; class Actinopteri; order Cypriniformes; family Cyprinidae; genus Carassius; species Carassius gibelio. The sequence goes on from NC_068414.1 coordinate 12,874,115, forward strand.
CTCTGGAAACGAATTATTTGTCAATTATCCTTTTTTTTCTCTTTGAAAACTAAAACCTTGGTATTTGGTACCAGACTGTAACCAAATATTTAGAACTGAGAGGACAAAATGTAAGTACACTCTTATAAAATAAAGGTGCTTCACAATCCAATAGAAGAACCTTTTTTGTCTAAACGGTTCCATAAAGAACCTTTAAAATCTGAAGAACCTTTCTGTTTCACAAAAGGTTCTTTGTGGTTCTTCAGATTATTAAAAGGTAAGAAAGAGATGGTTCTTTGTGGAACCAAAAGGGTTCTTCAATTCTATGGCATCGCTGTGAAAGAAACTTTTTATTGTGAAATATTGATTGATTACTGGATGTGGCTCTTCTCTCAACCACAAAATGCTGGATTATTATTATCCAAGTGCAATGATAATGGATTCTCCCGGAGAAGCTGGAAATCAAAAAGGGTTTCGATTCACAAAATAATGAATTTTTCTTTGAGTTATGTTTTAATATTATAAAGAGTGGCTCACAGGTTTACAGTTGGGTAAAACCACAAGAGATAACACACATCCTATTTTGATTCCTCAGAAATTCAAATCATCAAGAACGGTCATGCGTAGAGGTCAAATAGTATAGTCTGTCAGTATATGTTCCTTAATAAGTCAGTTGCATTTTGTGGTCTTCAGGCCCTGGAACATGGACACTTTTGTTCTAGAGTGTCAGGTGTGGACATATAGGTACACAGTGATATCACTCGATGACAGGACATGGGACATAAGAAACTTTTTTTTTTTTTTTTTTGATTCTTGTAATGTCATAAATGTCTTTACTGTCACATTTAAACCATTTCATGCATCCTTCCCTTTGTTTCTCTTTCTTTTCAAACTCACCCCACACTTTTGAATGGTAATGTATCACGGTTTTGACATTGACAATAATAATAAATGTTTCTTGAGCAGCAAATCATCATATTAGAATGATTTCTGAAGGATCATGTGACACTGAACACTGGTGTAATGATACTGAAAGTACAGCTTTGATCACAGAAATAAATTACATTTTTCAATATGTTCACATAGAAAACAGTTAATTTAAATTGCATTGATATTTCACAATGATACTGAATGATATTGAATGAAGACTTGGTGTTCAAATATTTTAATTATTCCAAACCTTTGGCCACAAATGTACCTTTTTTTACTGAAATGCAGAATATAGCCTTGCTCAGTGTTTCTGAGACCATCATGATAGTAGGGCACTGTAGGGAGAGCATAATAACTTGTTTACCCAGGGTTATTGTCACCTTAATGAACCTATTGTGAGATAATGTAATGTTTGCCATTACCCCTTCTAAACAAACCAATTTGGGTAGCTTTGGTGAACATCAGTTCACTGGAGTGTAAACACTGGGCATCCATTGAGAGGGAGTTTGAAGACTGACACCTTGGGCAAGCAAACACAGGCCTTTGTTTTGAGCACAGCTCAGCCATTCAAGAGAAGCAATAAAAAGCCTGGGTCAGAGACAATGGCTCCCTGCTTGAAGCAGAGGGGGTCAGATTGGGAAGGGTCTGATAACATCTCCACGATCTGCCCTCTCTGATGACCCCTGACCTGACCTCATGCTCTCTGGATGCTCAAGGACTACTGACTGTACATGAGGACACTGAAGCAAAGTTTGGCTGCTTTGTCATTTAACTGCAAGACTCTCTCAAAGAGATGATGGTAGATGGAGATAATGGTATTTCTGAGCTGTTATTAGACTGTATCAAAGTAAACAGGAGGCATATTTACAGTATATAAGTGATATTCTAGTTAATTTTAGTTTTAGATCTATACTATTAATTTGAATAATAATAATAAAATATTATTATTATTATGCATAAATAAAAGGACAATTTCATTTTAGTTATTTAATGGTGAACATATGTAATCTTTTACTGGACATGTCCAGGCTAGGATTTTCTTTTTCCTTTCTTTTTTTTCTCTAAATTTTCTAAATGTCCTGGTTTTGCTTTTGTTTTCATACTTGCTGAAGGTTATATTTGAAAAGCAGTTTGACCAATAACATGCAGGCTTTGTGCAAAATCAACCAATCATTGTTTGAGAGTAGGTGGGCTCCAGAGAGGACGTTAGAGCAACGCAAAAACTCTCACATATAATGTATGAGGACTGTATAGAGAACGTCAATAAGAGAGCAAAGACAAAACCTGGACATTTCTGGTAATTTATAAATCCTGGCCAGGACATCTGCGGGAAAACAAGGATGTATGAATGTAATATGTATATATATATATATATATATACATATTACATGTAAAAGCCAAATAAATATACAGGTAAAATAAAAAAGGTCAAAAGCAAACAGGACAAAATTACTAAAACTACAATTTTACAAAAAATACAAAAAAACAAAAATTACAGGACATGGACAAATGTCCAGGATATGTCCATTAAAATTAAGTCATATGGTCACCTTAAAATTACTAAATTAAAGCTGAAATAAAACATTTATTAAAGCTAAATACATTTTTTTTAAAAAGAAAAGAAAAGCAAATGACAAAATTACTAAAACTTAAACTAAAATAACAGGATGTGGACAAAAGTCCAGGATATGTCCAGGAAAATGAGGACATATGGTCACCATAAAATTACTAAAACATAAGCTCAAATAAAAAATAAAAGAGAATATTAATGACCAAAGCACATGACAAAATTACTCAAACTTTAAACTAAGATCAGGAGATGTCTGGTAAAAAGAGGACTTTTGGTCACCCAAAATTCATGAAAATGTCTATAAAAAATGAATTAAAGCTAAATTATTTTTTTTTTAAATTTAGCACACAAAAAAATACAATAGATGGACAAATGATATTTTAAGAACTTACATTTTTCACTTTCTAAATTTCACTTATATTTTATTTAATTTCAGTGTGACCAAAAATGATTTAGTATTTTTAGGCCAAACAGCTTTAGTTTTTCAGGTGACAGTAACTACACTGCAATACAGCCTAAATCTTCCATGCAAAAGTTGCCAAGGCTTTTCCTTTGCTAAATCCTAACTGATAAGTTGTGCTTTTTAGCATTATTTCAGGTATCATTCATGTCTGTAGCACAAAGGTACGAGATGAGTCATGTGCCAAAGTTTAATAGGCTTAGAGGTTGAAATCACAAACCTCAAATGTATGAGCAATAATAACAGTGATCCTTGGCTTGGCAGACACCACACCACTA